>NW_024070197.1:40438696-40704991 GCF_014754425.2 Oryx dammah
ACACACATTCTCACATATACCTCACACACACACACATTCTCACATATACCTCACACACACACACATTCTCACATATACCTCACACACACACACATTCTCACATACACCTCACACACACACACATTCTCACATACACCTCATACATACCTCACACACACACCTCACACACACACAAATTCTCACACCATAGACAAAGACACCACACACTCTCATACTCACCTCACACACAGACACTCACACCCGACCTAGATACCACACACTGTCACACACACCTCACACATATTCACATATACCTCACACACACACCCTCACACACATGCACATACACCTCACACACAGACACCTCACACACACCTCACACACACACACCTCACACACACACACATCCTAGACATACACACCACACACACACACACACACACACTCACACCCGAGACATACACACCTCACACACACACACCCCTCACTCACACATACACACTCTCACACCCTAGACATACACACCACACACACACCTCACACACACACACACACTCTTACACTCTAGACAATGTGAGTCGCTCCCCAAGGCCCGGAGCCCAGTTGCCGCCCGGCCGGCCTCTCACGTTCCTGGGAGGCTCCAGGGCTCAGGGTGAGGGGACGCCATCCAGCCTAGGTCTCTCTCTGTCGTGGGTCTTTGAACACAGCCGGCACTCTCTCTCCCCTCTGAACGATGGCTCCAGGACAGGTCCTGGAAGCCCAGAAACCCCAGCACCTGCCAGCCAGGGCTGTAAAAGGTAGTTAGTTCCATGGTGTGGATCATTTTTCCCCAGGCCCAGGTCCCCACTGGAGGTGTGCCTGCAAAGCACCCTTCCATTCAGAGCCCTCCAGAGTGAAAGCCCAGATGCTCACACTGAACTCAGGGCCTGTGTGCTGTGCCATCACCTCCGTCACCCCCTCCAGCCTCAGTGTTCACTGCCTGCCCTGCCCTGCCCCGTGTACAGCCTCTCCCCGACTCCTGTCCAGAGCCTGCAGGCCCGGCTCCTCCTCCACGGTGGGCGTGGACTCTGCGCCCACCCGTTCTTCTGCCAGACCAAGAGGCTCATCCCCTCACTGCCCTCCGTCTCCTCTCGAATGTTGTCCTGCTCCACGAGCCTTCACCAGCCACCTGATACCAAACAGCGGCCCCCAGCCAGCCTCCCCCTATGATAGTCTGAGCCTTCCCTCTTGACACTTACCACCTCCTGACATGTTGTACAGCTTACTGCTCTGCTAATTGCCTCATGCACACACACCCAGGAACAGAGGCTCCCGGAGGTGGGGCCTGTGCCCCACAGCACCCAGGACAGTGGGCAGGCAGTCCCCTGAGCGCACCCTCTACCCTCCCGTGGCCGCCTCCCTGCATGAGGCTCAGCCAGAGAGATGGAGGGCCAGGCTGTCTGCCTAAAGGAGGGTTCCTCAGCTAGGACAGGGCCAAGACCAGAGGCTCCCAGCCCAGGTCTCCAGCTGGGGACGACAGGAGGAGGCTCCTGAAACCAGCACCGCTTCTGGGCAAAGGCAGTGTGGGCAGAGGAGGGGCACGTACAGAGAGGTTAGGAGGACCTGCTTCAGGCTGAGGTTGGAGGCCGCCCACATTCCCATGGGCCTGGCGAGGAGGCTCCACGGCAGCCAGGGCTTTCAGGTCTGCTCTGCCATCTCAGCCTCCCTCCTTTCACGGCGGAGACGAGGCCTGGAGGCCTGTTTAAGAGCACTGGCTCTACAGGCGGGCAGACCCAGCCTTGACCCCCCCAGCAGTGTCATCCCCTTTCTAGGAGTGTGGCTTCAAGCTCACCTTCCCTGAACCTGGGACCAACATTGGCTGTGTTTACCTAGGGAGAATTCTCATAAGGATTTGAGGCAGCTTGGATTGTTGGCTTACCAGTGGACACCCTCCTTAGTGGAGGCATCTGCCCTTCCCAGCCCCACCCCGCCAGCGGGTCTAGAGTGGGTGCTGATGAAGCTTGGCCCCTCTGTGCACAGCCTGGGACTCCCACATCACGCCATGACTCAGACCCTCAAGGTTGCTCCCTGTGGGCTGCATGTGACTCTCCCTGCACAGGAATGGGTAGCCCAGCTGGCCCTGTGGGTCACTGAATCTTCCTGCCAGTCTGAGCGAGCTCCCTCCTTCCTAGTTTCCTGGATCCCAACCTGACTTAGGGTTCAAACCTTAACCCATACCAACCCCTAAAGCCTTCCCAGCGTGTGGCCTTGGAGGACCAAATACACAGGCCGGGTCTGTCTCCAGGGCAAGTGATGGCATGGCAGGGGCCATGATGCCTAAGGTACCAGCGAGGCCCCGCCCCTGCTTGTCTGTGTGGATTCTGGGCCTCCCTCCCAGGAGCATCAGATGGGAAGATGCGGCAGCCCCCTGGTAAACCTGAGGAGTGTGAGAGGTGGGCAGAGGCGCAGAGGGCCTCTGGGAAGCACTGCAGGGTACCGTTAGGAGGTGGGATCCAAAACCCTGACTCAGGGCTGGGCCAGGCACTCACCTTCATTAGAAAACCTGAGTTTTCTATTCTGGGAAATAATACATTTACCTTAAGAAATTAAGGGTGGAACATGATAATGCACAGAAAGACTAGAACCTAACTTTAGCCCATCGTTATTTTAAGATGAAAAAATGACAGCGTTAGAAACGTGTGTGCACGCTAGGTTGCTTCATTCGTGTCCAACTCTTTGGGAGCCTATGGACTGTAGCCCAGCAGGCTTCTATGGGATTCTCCAGGCAAGAATACTAGGATGGGTTGCCATGCCCTCCTCCAGGGGATCTTCCCGACCCAAGGAACAAACGCGAGTCTCTTACATCTCCCGCATTGGCAGGCAGGTTCTTTACCACTAGCACCACCTGAAAACCCATAAACATGTTAGTCTCATTGAAAAGTCTGACCTTGTCTGAGCGAGCCTGGAACTGTGCGCGAAGCCCTTGGTCTGAGTTAGAGGCTCTGAGCGCCTGAGGCTGGGATGTGAGCGTCTCTTCCTCAGCTCTGCCCCACGCCTGGCCCTGGACGGGTGATGCCGTCCCTCCCTGGCTTGGGTTGGGGCTGGCGCTCTGGGAGGGCAGTGCCCACACCTGGTCCACTGTCCCCGTGTGCTGCCGTCCCCAGCTACCTGGACAGCCTGGACCGGATCGGGGCCGCCGACTACCAGCCCACCGAGCAGGACATCCTCCGAACCAGGGTCAAAACCACCGGCATCGTAGAAACCCACTTCACGTTCAAGAACCTCCACTTCAGGTGAGGCCCAGGGAGACTCCCTATCCCTGGAGAGGGTGCTAAGACATGGGTGACCCCTGCCTCCCAGCCTCAGCTCATCTGGAGCATTCCTGTCTCAGGGAGCTCTCAAGTTGGGACAAGCAGTTGGATGTAAGAAGGGACCTGTGTGTGCCCCTCTTTGCCACCAAGGTCGGGGGCTGGTGAGCAGGGAGGCTTCCTAGAAGAAGCATCCTGGAGAGGGGCTCTGAGGAACAGGGAGGATTCAAGCGGACAAAGGAGGAGAGTCCTGTCCCTGCCTGACTTCTGACAAGGAGGATGGTGGGTCACCCAGGTGGTCTTTGAAGGCGTGGAGGCGTGGGGGATAAGGGCGGGCGAACCTAAGCGACATGTTTTGTGTGACCCAAGGACCCATGTCATCTCAGAACTAGAAAGGGCTTAGAGATCAGCTGGCCCACCCTCTCCAGGTATATAGGGGAAACTAAGGCCTGGAGGAGCAAGTCTGTTCCCGAGCACAGAACATAGCTCAGGCCCAGGGTCTGAGCACCGTAGGCCTTGCCAGGGCGTCATAACACCACCTGGGGCAGCTTGCATGCCCTGAGGCCTGGGTGCCCCTAGCTGCCTCCAGCTGCCTCCTGGGTGTGGTTTCTGGGAGTCAGGTGGAGCAGGAGGAGAGGCCAGGATGGCCAGGACAGTAGACCAGTAGACTCGAGTGAGGCCGCTGCCTGGCCCTGCCCAGCCTGAGGCCCAGCCCCCGCCTGCTCCCACCCAGACAAAGGGCTGGGGTTCTGTCTCCATCCCTGTGAGGCTGCCTGAGGCCTCCCATGAACCCGAGGAAGGCAGGGATGGGCCAGGCAGCCCCATGAGATGCCCCTGTGCCCTAGTCCCTCAGTCTCTCCCACTCACCGCTCAGGGCAGAGGGTGTGGAGCTGGGCTGGGGGCACCCAGCCTGCAGCAGCTGAGAGTATGTGCTGTGGAGGGGCCTCAGAGACCATCACCAGGGCCCAGTATTTCAGATGGAGAAGCAGGGTCCAAGGGAGGTGGTGACGGGATGAGGACCGGACCTATGTCCTTGCTCCAGGCCCGCTGTGGGCTCCGGCCTGCAGTTGCTCTCCTCTATCAGTGGGTCAGGGCCCAGCCCACCCCAGCAGCTGTGCTTCAGGCCTGGGATCTTCACTCAGGGCATTAGATGTGAGGTTGACCTCGCACTTCCAGGACCAAAGGCCCTCTGCCACCATCTCCCCTGACAGCTCTCATGCCCTGGGGGATAATGCTGAGAAGGGGTGAGGGAGGGCAGGCACAGAGCAGAGAGACAGACGTTGACAGACAGACGTTGGTCTCACCCCAATTCCCACCAGCACCCTGCACTCAACCCTTTGCTGCTTCACTGTGCCCCCATGTGGGAGCTGCAGGTCCCTGCCCGCCTTCCTCTGTGCCTCCCAGGCTGCTCTGGGGTTTCCACGGACCACAGACGTGAACAGACATGCTCAGAAAGCTGGAGGCTCGTGAAGGCACGTCCAGCCAAGGTCATCCCTTAGCAACAGCGCTGAGATGCAGGGGCGGGTCTTGGCGTCGCTGTGTGGGGCACCACCCAGTCCCGGAGCAGAGCAGTGATGGCCACCCCGCCCCGAGGGTGCCATGCTCAGTCCTCAGCCTGAGGCGAGGCTCCTTGGGAGGCTTGCTGTGTGCGCAGCAGACTTCCTCCCCGACCCCTCAGCTCGACCAGTGTCCCCACACCTGCTGGGGTCTCCCTACCCCCACCCCCAGCTCTCCTGTCTTCCCGGTAGGCTGTTTGACGTCGGGGGCCAGCGGTCTGAGCGCAAGAAGTGGATTCACTGCTTCGAGGACGTCACGGCCATCATCTTCTGCGTCGCGCTCAGCGGCTATGACCAGGTGCTCCACGAAGACGAGACCACGGTGAGTGGCCCCAGCCCGCCCGGCCTCGGTGGCCCACGGTGGCTCTCGGGCGGAGCCGGCTGCGGGGGTGGGGGGTCCGTCCTTGGCTAGGTTGTTCCCACCTCTCTCCTGACTTCAGCCAGATGCCTCATGATGCCAATGCAGTGAAGGCAGCCTTGGGCCCCCTGCCAGAGGCTGTGTGCAGATCCTGGGGCGCAGGCAGCAAGGGCCTCTTCAGTAAACACAGCAGAGTCGCAGAGGCCATCAAGCCAGAACCAAGTTAAGCAAATCCTAAATGAAATCAGGGTGCAGTCAAGCAAGAATGTATGTAAGACAGAAATAGCAGTTCTTAGCCCCGACAGCCCTCCCTGAGCAGTAGACAGGGCTGGCAGAGGGTTGGGCCGTGGGCCAGGACTCATGGTGAGTGACAGGGTGCGGGGCACAGGAGGGTGGGGGGCACAGGCCCCTCCCCTGGAGGGCGCCAGCCCGGGTTCCCACCTTCCGTCTCTGCGTCTTCAGTCTGGGGCCTTGGAGAACTGCCAGGCTGGGGGGAACTTCAGAGGGGGGCCCTCTCTGCAGGGGGTACTGCCTTTCTCTGGGCCTGGCCTTGGTTTGCTGCTGGATTCAGGGAGCACCCTCTCTATCTTAGGGGTGTAACCATCATACCCGCCTGGTGGGGTGTGGGCAGTGGGGTGAGAATCTTCAAGGACTTGGAACCGTCTCTGGCTTAGCAGCCCTGGGCTGGTGGTTGTGTCGTCCCTGGGGGTTGTCCTGAGCCGAGGTCCCACTGAGCTGCCCACAGAGAGGTGGGCCTGGTGGGGTCTCAGGAGACAAGCAACTGCTGAGGTGGGGCTTCTGGGCCGTGGGGTCACATCCTTGGCGATCGTTAGCTCCTGTGTGTGATGCAGGCAGGCACAGACCCCTGGCGCTGAGGTTTTGGGACTGGGCTTGTCACGGTGGGCCTTGAGCAAGGCTGTCTTCTTTCCGGGTCTGTCTCGTCGTCGGACCTGCCTGCTGGTCCCATGGGGCTGCTACTGAGGTCTGCTGGGCTTTGGGGTGTGGTGGTACGGGAAGAGGCGCCGCCGTTCTGAGAGGTCGGGGTTATGCAGTGACGGTGCTGTGGTTAGATGGGGCCAGAGCCACTGGCCGGGTGGGCCATCAGGACTCGCGCCGCATGCTGACCTGTCCCCCTTGCCTTTTCTCCTTCGGTCCCTGGAACACTTCTGAGCGGGGCATCAGCAGAACCCCACAAACCCTGCTGTGTTCCGGGGCGAGGCTCTGGGACCCCAGCTGTGCAGCTCTTTCTAACGCTGGCACTGTTCAAGTGGCCTCAGGAGCTGTGGTGTCTAAGACCCCCAGACCTGGACCTACTGACTATCCCGAAGCCCAGGTCAGCTCCTGCTGCCCCCATAAGGCACCGCGCACAGAGACCACCCCAGCCCATCTCTCACTGATCCACTGTTGACCCTGCTTCTGGACCCACTGTTCACAGTCCACCGGGCCACTGTGTGGTCTGAGCTCCATTTGGTTCACCTCTTCTCCTTGCTGTTTCTGGGAGTGGGAGGCAGGGCTGGTGCAGGAAGCTGATCCTGCTGTGAGTTTGAAAGAAAACCAAGCAGTGGAGTGTCGAGGGCCCCAGGCCTCTTCCTGGAGACCCGTCCGGCTCACTCCCAAGCCCCAAGTCCCTCTCAGGAAGGGGCGCACACTGGCCTCCGGAGCATGGGCAGAACAGAGGATGTCAGAGCGGGTCTGGCAGCCACAGGGTCCCAAGCTCTGTGGCCCGCAAGTCTCAAGTGAACCCAGCAGGTGCTGGGCCTCACGCTCAGACAGCCTTTCCGGTCTGCCGGCCTGCCAGCCCTGTGCCAGCTCCTCACCAGCTCTCGCTCTGGAGCAGGGCCCATTCTGGAGCACCTTCCTCCTCGCCTTCCTACTCTCACTGTCTCTCTTCCATCCTCTCCCTCGGCTCCTTCTCCCCTGTTTCCCTGCCCTTCACAAAGGCTGGGTCCGAGGACAGGAAGCCACAGCATGTGGGGTTGCAAATGGGCTCTTCCTGGGTTCCTTTCCACCCGGGAGAGAGCGGCAGCCTCTCCAGAGCTCGGGCGTTGGCATCACCACTCGACAAGAGCCTGCAGAGGCAGCTCCTTGCCATGGTGCCAGTGAGAATAGTGCCCTGCCTGTGTGTCCAGGGCCTGGAGGACATAGCCCAGGGTCTAGCGCCACTGCTGGCACCGTGGGAACGTGGCAGCCGCTCCACCTGCTCCTCTGTAAAGTGGAGCCCATGGCGAGCAGCCTCTGACGGCTCTGAGGACCCCTGGGGCTGGGGGCTGTAAGAGTGCCCGCGCTCGCTCGGGACCCTTCACATAGCAGACGGCAGCTGCGACACAACTCTGCCCAGGAGCACCACTTGAGACCAAGTGGTGGGACTCGCACGTGCTGCCCCCGGGAGAAGAGCTCCAGCCGCTGACCCATCCTTGGTCGTCCACCTTCCTCTCTGGTCAGCCCTGCCCCGCCCTCCCAGGCTGGAGGAGGTGGGAGGCGAGAATTGGGGCTGCCTGAGAAAAAGGTGTCTGGGGGCTCCTGGAGCTTGGCCAGGAGCCATGGGGCTGGTGGCTGCCCGCCCACCGGCTGGCTACCCTGCCTGCCACAGCCCAGACCCCTGCGGCCCTGGGCCTCACTTGCCACAACTTCTCAGCAGCAGCACCGTCACCGCCGCCTGCAGGGCCTTAACTTGCCAAACCAAGGCCAAAACCATGAGCAGATTCTGAGAGATGCTGCAAGTCGGGCAGGTATGAAGCGCCTCCTTCCAGCTGAGACCGTCAGCTAAGAGTTGAAAGCAGCAGGTTCCCAGGGCACCGCCGGGTGACTTTGCTGTGAAGCCTGCCCCTACTCCCGCGTCCCACCCTCCTCACTGGCCAGCCTAGGCTGGTGCGCCCCACCTCGCCTTCCATCTCCAGCCACACAGTCCACAGCCCCGGGGCAGCCGTGGTCTCTGGAGCCTGCCCTGGAGGCCCTCCAGACGAATCGGCTTTGACTTCCTGGCCTGAGACTTGTTGAACTAATTTGGAGTTTTTTGGGTTTTTTTTCCCTCTCTTTCCTTCTCATGTTTTCTGGGTTTTTTTTTTATCTTCCTCTCTGTTTTAATCTGTTTTGCTGGCTTTCATCTTGGGGTTCTTCTGGCCCCTCTACTGGGTACACAGTCTCGATAAGCAGCTTACACAGAGCTGCCCCCAGCCCAGCCACGGCCCAGGCAACCCACCCGGTCCTCAACCAGACCAAGGCCACAGCAAGAGCACTCCCCCGACGCTGTCCCCCTGGTGTCTGCTTCCAACTCTGGATTAATGCGAGGATCCCTCAGTCCTCGGTTAATGTTTCCCAGCTGAATGCGTGCATCCTCCCGCCCCCGCTGGTGGAGCCGAGTGCGAGCCCCTGTAGAGCCGTCTGCATGCCCCGCGGTCCCCCGTGGGCATGTGGAGGGTGGCGGGGCCCTGCCCCCATATGCATGGTGCATGTCCCCTCCATGGTGGGCTGGAGTCACTCCGGCGACCTCACTGCTCCCGCCCAGGTCAGCCCTCTCTGGGGAAGGGGCAGTGTTCCCCCACCCTGCCCTGCTCCCTGCTCCGCCCCCACCCCACCCGCGTGTCGAATGCAGCAGGGACCAGGTCCTTGTCCTTGTGGGTCCTTGCGTCTCTGTCCCTGGTGGTGCGTTCAGCCGTGTTGGCAGACCGTCCCTTCGCTTGTCCCGCTGTGTCACTGGCCGCGGTGGGCCCGGGCCCCGGGCGCCGCGCGGGCCTCACTCGCCTCTCTTCCACTCTGTTGCAGAACCGCATGCACGAGTCACTGAAGCTCTTCGACAGCATTTGCAACAACAAATGGTTCACGGACACGTCCATCATCCTATTTCTTAACAAGAAGGACATATTCGAAGAGAAGATCAAGAAGTCTCCGCTCACCATCTGCTTTCCGGAGTACACAGGTAGAGATGGCCGCTTCCCACAGGGACTGCAGGGGCCTCTCAGTGCCCCTTCACCAGGCACTGCAGACACACCGGGCTCTGCCCCAGAGGGTCCAGCACAGCGCCGGAGGCAGGGCCCCTGCCTCCCTGTAACGTGCTGTGGCAAGAGGCCCGAGGCAGCCAGCTGGGCTTCCGAGTCAGAGGAAGCAGGGCTGGAATCCTGGCTTGGCCACTTACAAGCCCTTGACCCTGGCAGCCTCTGGACCTCAGCTCAGTCGTCTGTATGTAGAGCGTGTCAGTACAGTGGTAACACCAAGATCATGCTGGGGTGAAGATGGAGCTTTGAGCCAGACAGCCCAGGGTTTCTGCCCCAACTGTGCCACTCACGGCAGGTTATACAGCCTCTCAGAGCCTCAGTTTCCACATCTGTGAGATGGGTAATCACCGTGATTATCCATCCCTTCCTCCCAGAGTTGCCAGGAGGACAAAGTGAGCAGGAATGAGCTGATTAGCATGGCAGTGGGCGCGTAGTAAGTGCTCACCGAACACACTTTTGTGACCGTGATGACAACTGAAAAGTACCCTGAGAGCACCCCACATGGGTAGTTATGAGTCAAAAAGCCTGCTGGATGCGACAGCCTCATGAACGGTCCTGCTCACACCTCCCTGCAGAGGACGCTGTGGCCGACGGAGGCCGCCTTTGTCACGGTTGTGGCAGGGTCACCCGGCTCGGGTAGGTGGGCAGCCTGACCAGGCCCCCGTGGAGCAGCAGCGTGGCTGGAGTAGCCCACTGGCCCATTGGCTCTGCAGGATGGCCAGGGCCTGGTCAGAGAGACAAGTGGAAGCAGAAGTGGGCATCTCCAGCCTGCCCAGCCCCCAGCCTAGAGAGCACAAGGGGAATCAGAGTCCCAGCTTGGTATAGGGGAGCCTCCAGGCTGAACCCGAATTCCCCAGGAGTGGGTGTGGGGGCCACGGCTCAGAGCTGGGCAAGTGGTGCAGCTCACTGTCTCTCCCCTTCCTCGAGATTAGGCTGACGGCCCCTGGGCCAGACCCCAGCAGCACACAGCCAGAGGTGGGCCGGGCTCAGCACCCTGTGCACACACCAGTCGCCCTCTGTTTAGTCACATATGAATTGTGGAGGGTCCGAGCATCCCACCCTAGGGGAGTGAGTCACCAAGGCCAGTTTGGTGCTGACAAGGTCCCAGGGACCCTCTCCCTCACCTCCAGCCCAGATTTAGGAAAGAGCTGTGGTCTAGTAGTCCCTCCAGGCCAGACCGGGTGGTCTGTGCCCCTGTGCCGAGGGGCTAGGTACCCCCCATCTCCACAGGTATGCCCCTCCCAGGTTTCTGGTTTGCACTGCGGCTCCAAACCCAGCCCCTTCCCTCCCTCCCTCGTCAGGTCTGGCGACCCTGCCTGGGCCTGTGGAGGCTTCAGGCAAAGCCAGGAGTCCCTTCTGTTCCTCCCTGAACAGCAGCTGCTGTCCTGAAACCCCACAGAGCAGTGTGGCATCAAGTCAGGGGGCCAGACCGTTCATCCCTGGAAGGTAGACTTGAGAAGGAGGCAGGAGGGGACGAGAGGAAAGAGGCCAAGGCAGCTCGCGGGCGCTGCTGAGTGTCCACCCGGCTTGCCCAGCAGCGGTCAAGGGCGGGGGCATACCCGTCTGCTCCGAGGAGTGGCCGCTGGCAGAGGACAGCCTGCAGGGGCTGGCAGACTTCTGGTCCCCTATGAGCACTGGTTCAGGCTTCTTTGGGCAGGACCCCCAGGAGGAAGCATGTTTGTGTCAGGAACCTGTAGGTGCATCTACAACAGTTGAAACAGGAGTTCTGTGAAACAGCACCCCACCCTTAATGCCGGTGAGGCCCAGTGAGGTCTGTGCTCTCGCTTCCTTCATGTTTTAAAACTGGACATGAGCTGCGGACTTGATTTCATAACCCACTGTTGATTGCGCTGAGCTGTCGTTAGGTTCCTCCTGCAAGGGAGTCACTAAGGGGCCCCCGGTGTCCACTCCCTGGCCTGTGGCCTGACTGGCACCCAGGAGGGGGCCTCGCCTCACCAGCTCCTGACCTGGTCTTTCCCGCAGGCCCCAACTCCTTCACAGAAGCCGTGGCTTATATCCAGGCCCAGTATGAGAGCAAGAACAAGTCCGCCCACAAGGAGATCTACACCCACGTCACCTGTGCCACCGACACCAACAACATCCAGTTTGTCTTTGATGCCGTGACGGACGTCATCATCGCCAAAAACCTTCGGGGCTGTGGCCTCTACTGAGCCCCGGCCTCGCTGCCCAGCCCCCTGCCGCCCTGCTGCCCCAGCCCACCCTGGAGCCCATGCTCCACCACCTCCCAGCCCACTTTCTGCCCTCGACAAGGAAGCGCCAGCGGCTGGCACCGGGGGGGTGGACAGGAAGCGCCCTCCACGGCCACCCTGGCCCCAGACGCCAGAACATGTGGTAACGGGGCTGGTCGGGACGCCGAGTGCCCACACCTGCTGCGACGGGTGACTCGCCGGCCTCTGCTTCGTCGCCGGGTCTTTTCCCTGGGGGAGAGGGCTGTGGGGTCAAGGCCGCCGGAGTGGGTGTGTGCTCTATGTGCGGTGATTCATGCTTGAAGTCTTGGGGTCTCCTCCTGTCGTCTGAGGCTGTGCAGGGGTGGGGGCGGTGGGAGCCACTGCTCAGCTTTCTTGGGGTCTCTCTGGTCGAGGGCAGCTCCGTCACCAAAAAGCCAGGGTGGGACCAGGCCACCAGCTGTGTGTGGGTCTGGGGGTGCTCAGGCCTCGGCCACTGCCTCCCTTCCTCCTCCCCTTCGATCTCCACCCCCTGGAGCCAGCCCTTCCTTCTCTGGGCTCCCCAGTACCCTCCTGGGGAACCCCCACCCCCGACTCTCATAGGTCTGCAAATGCTTCTGAGACTGACTTCTTGCAGAGGTGTCTGGGGGGTGGTGGGAAGGGTCGAGTCCCGCGGTGCCTGGACAGAGGTTGGTGGGGGAAAGCCGTGGGGAGGGGAGGCCCAGACTGCCATGGGGGCCTCACACCCTGCCTTTGCAGGCCCCAGGGTGGCTCCTCTACTTCTGCCCTCAGCCAGGTCTCAGGCGGCCATTCTGGAGTGTGAGCGGATGTGCTTTTTTGTCTTGAATTCAGGGTGAATCCAGTGCAAACATGCCGGGATCCCAGGGGGCCTGGGGACTGGAGATCCTGGGGTGGAGGAGGCCCAGGAGAGGTGTGGACACCGCCCCTGTAGCCAATGTCCCAGCCTCCTCCTGTCTTGGTGAAGAAATAGAGTCTGTTTGCAGCCTTTGGGGTCCTGCCAGCTCAGGGGCCAGAGGAAGGCATGTGGACAGGCCCACCACACTTGAGTGCCCTGTGAGGGGCGCAGCCTGGCCCCCGCACACACACCCAGTCCCCTCCTCTGGACCAAGAGTCCTCAGACCCCTTGGAGGAGCTTTGCTTCTGAGATACCTGAGCAGAAAAGGATGGGGTGACTCCTCCTGGTGACTCAGGGCCTGGCTGGCCTGGGATGGTGAACACACCACCCCCTCTCTCCCGGGTGCCCCTCGCTGGCTGATGCTGCCAACCCACAGCCTGGCAGACACTCCATGTGCTTGGGTGGTGGCTCTGCCCCTTGAATGATGGCTTTGCCTAGGGAGACATATGTGCCCAGGGGAAGAGAGAGGCTACCCCTCGAGGGGGCTCCAGCTCCTCCCTCCTCAGGCCCTCTGCTCCTCCAGCCCCCACACTGGGCTCTGCTCGGTCCCGGGTCAGGCAGCACCCCTGAACTCCCAGCGCAGCCCCCGACTGTCCTGCAGCCAGGAGCCCTGGGTTTCTTGTTTCCCACAGGCAGAGCTCTGGGTGGTGCATGGGAGAGCCAGGGCACCTGCCCTAGTGCCAAATGCCCTCAGGGGTGGCTGAGCCCCATCCCCCACCTGGCTCTCCACTTCTGCCCCTGGTCTCATGGGCACTCGCCAAGCATCCAGGCCACAGGAGCCATCCTGCCAGCCCAGGTCCGTTTCAGTCTTGTCTGCCTTGCTGTGTGCTGTGCCTTGTACCAGGTGCTGGGTCATGGCAGAGATCAGGCCCCTGGAGCCAAATGCCTCCATGTCCCCTGTGGGCAGCCCAGGCCATCTTGCCCAGTGCTTAAGACGTTGCTGTTAGTTCTGGGCACCACCACTCTGGGTATGACCAACGGTGCCCCTCAGTCTGCCCTATGACCCCAGGCTCAAAAGCAGCTGACAGGCCCCATCTCTGGCGGTCACCAGCTCTCCTGGACAGCAGGCAGGTGGGAGGTCCCCGGACCGCAGCCCACCCTGCCTGCAGCATTAGAAGGCTGGGAGCAGGGAGCCTGGGGCCTTCCCGCCCCTCTGTCCCCTGGGTGGCCTGTTCTGTCTCTGCCCTGCTCAGCTTCTTGTGCTGTTCCTGCCCTCTGACCCGGGCCTGCCCAGGCGTCCCTGGCTGTCTAGTCACGGCCCCCACGGAGCAGGTGTCTGGGGTGAAATTCCCTCCTGTCCACTGCATCTCCCATCCGCATCGTCACAGGCGGCTCCACCCTGCAGAGGAGCAACTGAGGTGACAGACGAGTTTTGGCTCCGTCGTGGGTGTAGGGGTGCTGGGGGCGGTGTTATGAGTGACCAGACCAGGTGGCCCCATGTGTGGCTCCCCAGAGGCCATGCTTCAGCCCTCTGAGGGCCTCTAGTCATCAGGCCAAAGGGAACCTGATTCTGGGAGGGGCGCCCACGCCGAGCCCTTGAAGGCTGCGCCTGCCACCTGGATGCCCGTGGGCAGCGTCTGTGTCCTGCGCCAATTGCCCCGGAAAGAGCGGGCGCTTGGCCTTCCCACCGAGAGCAGGGAGAGGCCCCAAGGCGCTCTGGCCTCACTGGAGGGGCAGTGCCTGAGGCCCGCGAACGGCCTCAGTGGGGCCAGTGGAGCCCCCTCCCTGAGGAGGGGCAGGGGCTGCCCCAGCCCTGAGCAGACAGCACGGCTTGGGGCCTCTCGCCAACAGCTCGGACAGTACGGTTCTGGGGCCTCCTTCCACGGAGCATAGAGGCCTAGCGCCCTGGTCCCCTGTGTTCTCTGGCCGCAGCAGAGCCTGGGGGCCCATGGCCACATGGGGGTAGGAGGCACAGCTCGGGCAGACGACCACCCTGGTATCTGGTGCCGGGATACCCCAGTATCTGGGCCTCCCAGCGCCCAGCGACCACCCCCCCACCACCATATCCAGCTCCACGCCCCAGAAACTGGAGGCACCCTGCCCCCATGGCGGTCCTCTGTGACTCCACAAGTGCCCTCCCTACCTGGAGCCCTCACAACAAGGCTGTCCGTAAACCCCCAGCGGGGAGGACCCAGGCATCAGCTCGCCTAGGCCCTTCCCTTCTGCTGGGGTGAGTCCTGCAAGGGGAGACTTCACCCCTCCCTGCCCTGGGACAGTTTCTGCCTGGTGCGTGATCCTGCCGATTCTCCACCCTGGCCCACGTCTCTCCTGGCCCCTCCCTCTTCTCTGACCTGACCCAGGGCAGGCCAAGCACATGCCTCTTGGTGAGTAAATCCACTGCAGTCCAGGCCCCGGCCTTTTCTCCAGACCAGGCAGTGTTTTGCCCCCTCTCTGCAAGGTAGGGCACACGAAGCCTCCTCGGGTGGCCCCTGCCCTTCCCTGAGCCTTCTGGATGCCTTCAGGCACAGCCTGGCAGTTCTCAGGAACTGAGACCCGAGGCTCCAGCTCCAGGGCCAACAGAGATTCAACCTGGGGTGCCAGAGGCCAGCACCCCCCAGAGAGTCCTCCTGACGTCAACCCACAGGCCTACAGAGAGAAGGGTCCAGCTGCCCATGGCAATGAAACCAAATAGGACAGCCAGATCAGGAACAGGGTCTGTGAGCTGCTGCCCCCGACTCCACCCTCACCCCCAGAAAGGCGAGTCTCAGTCCTCTGGGCCAGGAACAAAGTAAGGCCTTCCCCTGGGGGCTCCAGGCAGACCCCACCCCAACAGGTGGGAGGGCCTGGCCCGGGCAGAAGCAGAGAGAGCCCACCCAGACCCTGTGCACCCAGACCACCAGCCTGAATGCGCAGCCCGTTCCCTGCAGAGCCAGCGGCTCACAGGCCCCGCTCTCCTATGGCCTGTCCTCTCCTCATTGCCCCCCACACCCCTGCACCCCCATGCCTGCCGCCTCCCCGAGCAGCCAGGCCTTTCACCTCCCTGTCTCCTCTGCCTCGGTCCCCCTGCGTCCTCCCATCCTGTGCCCGGCAGAGGTGGGCCTGGACACCCCCTTCCTTCCTTAGCAAACCTCCTGTCTTAGGTACAGTGGTCCCACCTCCCAGCCCCACCACCACCCACCCCATATTAACTGTAATTTTGTAAGAAGAGTGACTCATTGGTTTAATAAATCTCTAGTCATTGTAATAATTTATTGGCTGACGTAATGTATTTATTAGTCACCTACCATTAATAAAAAGTGCCAGCTTTTTCTAGTGTGAGTGTGGTGTGTTGTATCAGTGCCCAAGTTGCTTCTGCCGGGCACCCCCCCGCATGGTGCGTGTCCTGGGGCTGGACTGCGGGCCACCCGGCAGAGGGCACAGTGCACCAGGGTAGGGGGATTCCAGGTGCGAGGGGGTGTGGTGAGGGCAGAGGCTGCCCTGTCCGTCCAGAGGGCTTGGCGCCAGCCACTGGCCATACTCTGCTGGCGAGTGGGAGAGACAGGAAGGTGACGCTGAGCTGGGGTGGGTGCTGTCGCCTGGCTGTGACCCCTGGCTTCCTTCTCTGCTCTCAGATGTTGACATCTCTTCTGAACGTGTTCTGGCGTCCGTGTTCTCTGGGCAAGTATGTACGGACAGGCTGGGCTCTTGGTTCCTTGGCAGTGGGTTCAGAGTGATGAGCGGTGAGGCCTGCGGGGTGAGGAGGGGGTCTCAGTGCCGGCGCCTCCCCTCCCCACCACCATCCCTGCATCTCCCTCCATCCAGGCTCAGCCCCCAGGTCTGACCAGGGAGCCTCACTGCCTGCAGGCCCCTCTCCTGCTCTGTGCCGCTCGCTCGGAACCGGGACCTCTTCAAGGGTGTGCATTTTCTCTCCGTGACTAGACTGTGCGCTCTCTGTGAGCAGGAGCCTGTGCTGGTCATTCCTGCAGCCCCACAGACGGTTGCACACAGACCCCGCTGGTGTGAGTGGGAAGAGCACCCGCCTGCAGCCCCGGGGCGGGGAGGGGCCGAGCCTTAGCAGAGTGGGACTTGAAGCCGGGCAGCTGGCCTGAGTCGTTCCTTTGGGCCAACACTTGGCGGCCTCCAGACCTTTCAGCCCAGCCCAGCCCATGTGCCATATGGTCAGAGTCCCTACTCTCAGCTCAGGTCTCCCTGGGGGCCTCTTCTGGTCCTGGGAATGCCCTCGGCATGTGTCCCCAACATGCCCCCCCCATGTCTATAGCTCGAATTGAGCTAGTTGGGCAGCGAGGTGGGGCCTTGCCTCTGGCCATGGGCTTCCAGCTTGTGGTTGAGCAGCTGTAGGCCGAGGTGTGCTGTGTGGTGGGGAGGCATTTCCTGTGGAATCCTTGGCTCTGCTTCCCTGGTGGTCCGGGGACCCTGGGTGTTCCCAGCCCTGTCCCCGAGCAGCGTCTGCTTGACCTCCTAGGAAACCTCTGCCTGCCCCCTTCTGAACAGGCTCCACTGAAATGGCACCAGGCGGAAGTGTCATGCGTTTTCTCTACTCGAGGGTGACTATGCAGTGACCGACCAGCAGAAACTGGGTGGGAGATTGAGAATGAAATGGACTGGTTGAGGCCAGGAGGATAGTAAGACCATAGGAGTCTGCTGGATTTGTGCGGCAGGTCCCAGAGGCTGCAGTAAAACCATTGTCTAGGGGCCCCTGAGGGGCAGCTGAGACCTGAGACCACCGTCTCCACCAACTGGCTTTGGCTGTAAGAACAAGGGTTTGGTGCCAATGCCTCTTCTAGGTCACCGGGTTTAACAACCCAGCCATGCAAGAGATGAACAAAGACTTGCGGGGCCGGCCGTTTATTCTGACCATTTATTCTGGCGCCCACAGGCTACTCACGCTGGCCGGAGAGACCCACTGTTGCAGAAGCTGTGGTCTGGCCCAGAGTCGGGGGCACGTCTCTGTCCTTCCCAGTTCCAGCCCTGTCACCTCTGTGTCCCCTAAGGATTAATGGGGTTAAATGACACGAGGCAGGGAAGAGCTGGCAGAGTGGGACTCGGTGACAGGTGGTGGTCACTTCACATTCAAGCAGCCCACTCAGCTCCACTGCCTGCTTGTCTATCTCTGGGGATAATGCCCAGAGATGCCCACACCACTGCTCTGCTTATTCTTATTCTGGTTAGAATAAGGCCGTCCTTGCCAAGGGCAGAAGGCTGTCCCCAGGGTCCTGCTTGATTGGGAGTGCACATCCTTTTGGTTCATTTGCTAAACAAACTCCTGCGTGCAAAGCAGTTCTGCACGGCTTTCAGCTCTCGTGACCTGACCTGTGGTTGAGTTTGACCTAGCCCAAGGGAGTGCGGCCATCCCCCAGGCAGGCCTGCAGGCAGCCTGTGCAGTAGCGTTTCCCCAGTCCCCGGAGGATGCTGGCAGGAGCCTGGCATGACTTCTCCCCTCAGACCACAGGAGGGGGCTAGAGCCCCTCTCCACTCCCGGAGGACACCCCCACCCACAAGTTAGGCCCAGCAGGAAAGGTGTGGACCGGAAGGCCAGAGCACAGATCTCACGCTCCTGTCCAGCAATCCCCTCAACACACACACATGCACGTGCACAGACCCACCTGGGGGCCACACACACGTGCACACAGACGCAGGGAGACCCTCTCGTGGCTTTGGACTCTGCAGAGAGGAGGGTTAGTCTCCCTGTCCTCAGCCTCTCCCAGGGCGCCCTGGTTGGTTCCCAGTCCTGTCTCTGCCACCGGCCCCGAGACGGGAGTGTGGGTTGCTCTGAACACTGGACACAAGAAGCGCCGTGCTGTGTGGGACGTTCTACCTGTCCGCCTTCCAAGGAGCCGTTGGGGCCCAGCAGCCCCTCCTGAGCTTCCAGGTAGCCCCGATCCTCCCTTTCCTGCCTAACTGTCGTCTTCTCTTTCCCTGTCTCCCTGTCTGTCCCTCTCGCTGTCTGTCTGGCTCTCTCCCCTCCCCGCCTGGGGCTGCAGAACCGCATGCATGAGTCTCTCATGCTCTTCGACTCCATCTGCAACAACAAGTTCTTCATCGATACCTCCATCATCCTCTTCCTCAACAAGAAAGACCTCTTTGGGGAGAAGATCAAGAAGTCACCTCTGACCATCTGCTTTCCCGAGTACACAGGTGGGTGCCGCATGGGCCTGCCAGGGACCCGCATCTCCCGGGCATCTGGCAGGTGGGGAGGGGCTAGAAGAGGCGAGGGTGCCACCCTGGGCGTAGTGGGAAATGAACGCTCACAATGCACGCACGTTGTGACCAGGTGACTCGGAGGGACGTGGCAGGATCGGGAGGCCGGACCGCCCCCCAGATTCCCCCTCTGCTTTCGTCCTGGCCTCCCATCTCCCCAGCACCCCTCTTTAACTCCTGCCCTGGGCCTCTGCTGGGCCACAGCCCATTTTCCTGCACTAGAAAGGGTGCACATGTGCCTGATGAGGGGGCCCGGGCCGCCTCAGCCCTGCTCCCCACCTCCACCAGCGTCTCACCTACCTACCCTCTCCTGCTCTCCCTCCATCCTGGGCTTTTCCCCAGTCAAACCACCCTGACTCTGCAGGCCTCCTCCCACCCTGCCTGTTTGCCTCTCTTCCATGCCTTCTTGAGGGCTTTTCCTTCCCAGCTGGCTCCAGGGGAGTGTGTCACACACCCCCGTGATAAGGCTGTCTCTGGCGGCTGACGGAGGCTGGCTGTGTAGGATGGCCCAGCTCTGACCTGCTGCTTAAAGCCTGGAGCAGCACTGATGGGAGGCCAGAGCCCAGCCTTTATTGCCCTGGGGACTGGGAAGCTTCTAGAGGCTCCTCAGGTGGCACCGGAGGATGTGTCCCAGGGGGGCTCAGTTGGGAGCCCTCTCTCCCTGACAGCCCCAGGGCGTAGGCTCAGCTCCCAGGGTGACATGGGTCCTCAAATCCAGCCCGATTCCAGGAGCAGTGGATGCTGCCCCTCAATCCCCGCCAACCTCTGCCATTACTGGGGAGAGTCCGCCCTCACCCTTGGGTGTGGAGGAGGGTGCGCTGGCCTGTTCTGAGCACTGCCTGTCTCCCCTGTGTGAACCTGCCGGCTACCCACCCTTCCCAGGCTGTAGGGAGGCTGAAGCAGCCCTCTGGAGCCAGACCACAACCTGGGGCAGGTTAATCTGTGTGTGTGTCCTCAGGGCCCCACAGTAGGCAGGAACCCCCACTGCTTGGGGGGAGCACAGGGAGGAATGGAGAGGATGGCACCCAGTTGCCAGGCCTGCCCCACGCCTGCCATCAGCACCTCAGTACCATCCAAAGGATGGATACCACAAATGGGGGGACTGACCGTGTTTGAGGTGCCCTCTGCAGGGTGGGGTGAGTCCAGGCGGGCACGGGGCAGGGCCAGGGTGGGATGAGCCAGGCCGTATCCCCTCTTGGCAGCTACCTCTCCCAGCCCCAGCAAGGATCTTCAGGACCCGCTTGGGTCCTCAAAAAGTGGTCACTAGATGGGGCTCGGCAGGCCCTCTCAGGCCGGTGCCACCTCCGAGGGCTCTTCCTTGTCCCCAGCGACCTGGTGTCCCTGGAGCCCAATTCAGGTCATGGGGCGCTGGACACGCCCAGGTGAAGTCGGTCTGACTCTGGGAAACACTTGAGTGCTTCAGGATCTCCAGAGAGATCCAGCTTGAGTTTGGGGAACATGACGGGTGACAAATGGTCAATGAGGTGGCCCCTGGGGGTGCCTAGGCCTGTGGGGACGAAACCAGCTGGAGGGGTTGGGGTGGGCCGGTGGGTGTCGGGATGTCTCGGGAGCTCTGAGGGACCGTCAGGCTGTGTAAGGGCACGGACTCGATGGACGCTGAGAATGGAGGAACGGGCACCCTCAGAGTCACTCCTGGGCACTCTTCACCTCGACGGGTGCTGTCCTGGCCCCCTCTCCACGGGAGGGCCGTTGGTGGGTCCTCCCTGGGACTGTGTCTAGTCCCTGAGCCGCCCCCAACTTAATGCTTCACTGGTGGCCAGCCAGCGGTGGAGTTGAGGCTCTCTGCCCTGTGGGCTGTCCGGAGCTGGTCTCCGCCCTGACCCCCACCCAGGGGTGTCTCCACCCCTTAGCCCTGATCCCTCACATTTAATTATCTGGCTGCAGACACTTTCCAGCGCCCAAGCCGCAGATCCCCCGTGACTCACTGGAGACTAGGGCAGCTGTAGGGGTGGGTGGAGGAGGTGTAGCCGCCAACCCTTAACGGCAGACTGTATCATCTCCATGCTGGGCAGCTCCTAGGGGCACTGAAGAAAATGGGGCAACTATACTTGGACGAGCTTTTAGGCAGTTCTGGGTTGGTCCATGATTTTTTTTTTTTTTTTAATGTTGTTAGAAAACCACAGAATAGAGATATGGGGCTTGGGTTGCAACTCATGGGCAAACTGTCCTTACATCATCCAGATACCCCCACCAGACCCCGGCCAGGACCGAAGGAGCATCCAAGGAATTGGGGGTGCCAGTGGGGCCCCAGTTAGTATTACAATGCCACCAGCCCCTCAAACTTCCCACCTGGGGATGGAGGGTACCCATGCCCCCAGTCCTGGTCACTCACTTTAAGCATGGGGACTGCTTAAAGACAGTCCCGGCCCTACCAGTGGAGGAAGCATTCAGGAAAGTGTAGGCATGGCGCCCCGCACGCCCAGAGCCACCACCCCACCCAAAACACCTGCAGGAGCAGCAGCAGGCCTGGTTTGGACCAGGGCTGAGCGCTGTGAAGGGCAGACCCGCCGGCCTCAGTGTGCTCCTCTGGAGGGCTAGCCTGTGGCCACTGTCCGCCCAGGGCCCGTGGGGGACCGCGGGTGAACAGAGGGAAAGACCTGGGAAAGCCAGGTGATCGCGCAGCTGTGTGTGGTTTTGAACGTGAGCTGTGACTCTGCCTTGGAGGAGGGCCCCAGGTAGCCTCCTGGAGAAGGTCACGGCTGAGTCTCCAGCCCACCCACCCCCAAGCCCGCTCTCACCAGGGCGTACCCCCAACCCCTGCTCTGTCTCCTTACAGGCTCCAACACCTATGAAGATGCCGCCGCCTACATCCAAGCACAATTTGAAAGCAAAAACCGCTCACCCAACAAGGAAATTTATTGTCACATGACTTGTGCCACAGACACAAATAATATCCAGGTGGTATTCGACGCCGTCACCGACATCATCATTGCCAACAACCTCCGGGGCTGCGGCTTGTACTGACCTCTTGTCCTGTATAGCAACCTATTTGGTAATGATTCCAGCACTCACAGAAAAGCTTGCACACATACACACACACCCCGCCCCGCCCCCACTAACAAATGCAAGTTGGTAAATTCCAAAAAGGCATAACAAACCTTATATATATAGACAAATATATATTAAAGTTTTTTTAGTCTGTACTAGAAAGAGCTTCAGACAGAACTGACCACCATTCCATTGCTCATCAATTTCCTGGGACAGCACCTGAGCGTGCACTTATGCGCATACACACACATAGACACGCACTGCGATCCAAGTCCTAATTTGGGAGTCCGTCCTTTTAAGAACAACCACATGCTTTCTCACTCTGAGACCCATTTCTGCGAGCAGGAGGAAGGCGAGGAAAGCCCTGGCCTCAGTCCAGCCTTTTCTCTGCTTCACCCACTCGGGCTGTGTGCTCTTGGTTCTGTCCTGCACTTGTGTGAATTCCAAAACTGTTTTTTTAAAAAGTGGCCAGCACCCCAAATGTCTCCCTGCCCCATACTTTGCAACAAGAGAAAACTTAAGGATGCTTCTCTTTTGGGTGGCAGAGGTTGTTAACTTCAAGAATTTAGAAGAATCATTGCTCCGATCAATCCACTGTCTCCTGAGTTTTCTTTATTCATGTTAACAAGGCAAGAGTCAGAGAAAAGGGAGACTTGGTCTGCTTCCCACCTGCAGCTGAGGGGAGGGGCCGTCACAGCACAGGGTCACCTGCAGAGCTGAAGCCACTCCTCAGGCTCCCCTCCCAAGAGGGCCGGGGCAGGGTCCCTGGGGTGAGGCCTCCCAGGGGGGCCTGGGCAAGGCTTCCCTTGGGTTCTGGATGCCCCTGCAATGCTGCCCCATCCTGCCCCCACCCCACGTCATTAAACACGCTGGAGGGTTTTTCGGTCGGTTGGTTGGTTGGTGTTCTAAATCAAGGAAAATGGTCCGACTGGACCCCTTGTCTCTCTCTCTACAGACTGCTTCACGGACTCTTTGCTGTTGACGATCTCCTGGTAGCATGACCTTTTGGCCTTTGTAAGACACACAGCCTTTCTGTATCAAGCCCCCTGTCTAACCTACGACCCAGAGTGACTGACGGCTGTGTATTTCTCTAGAATGCTGTAGAATCCAGTTTTAGTTTGAGTCTTTACATTTAGAATTTGAAAGGAAAGGAAGAACATTTCTCATGTGCTTTGTAGTGTTAAAAAAAAAAAAGGATAAAGGAAAACTCACCATCTCATCCATCTTTTTTTTTTTGCCCTTTGTGAAATAAACATACACACCGGCAGCCTCGCCCACCCCACCTGCAGAGGTGCCACCTGTCCACACCCTGGGCGCTGGTTCCCGGCGTGTGCTCAGGCCCTGCTTTCCCAACGAAGTCTCCATGCCCACAGCACACCCCCTGCCCAGCCCCGAGCCACTCAGACCACATGCTCACTCGGGGTTTGTACAGATAAAGCACAGCTCTCACTGGCCAGTAGCTGCCCCCAAAGGATACAGAACATATACATAAATAGAGCCCAACAGAAAACAGTTTCCCCCTCATTCCCTTCCTACAGAGTCCCTTTATCTTTTTTTTTTAGTTGTTTTAGGTTTTGGTTTTCTTTTTGTCCTGATGAGCACTATGTATTACACACCAGATAAGCTTTCGTAGTCTTTGGGAACCGGGTTGTGGTTTTTCCTGCTGACATTTTCGCTTCTCCGTCTCTCAGATGGATGCTCCGTGTGTGTGTGTGTATGTGTGTGTGCGCGCGTGTGCGTGCGCGTGTGCGCGCGCACACCCCTCCACCTTTTCCTTTGTTTCAGTGACCTGTGTTCGCTCTTTCTCATGTGGGGATGTTTGTGCTGCAGATAAAAACAAAAATTTTTAAATACCACAAGATGGAAAAAAAAAACAAAAAAAAAATTTAAAAAAAAAAGATGGAATGTAATGTTTACATGAAAGCCACAGTTCTCATGATCAGTCCAATGTCATTTCTACTTTGACTAGTATCCAAACCCAAAACCTCTTCACGGTTCACTTTTAAGACAATATTTGCTGAAGAAGACCAGTCACAGCCATTTCAGATAAAGAGGCAAAAAGACAAAACACAAAAAATTTAAAATGCAGAAAAAAAAAAAAAAAAAAACTTGGAAAAAAAAAGGAAAAAAAAAGAAAAAAAAAGCCCACGGGTCTTTCTAAGCCTTTCTATTCCCAATCGGTGAGGTTTCTGTGATATCTTACACACTGCCAGTCTACTTCTCTGACTAATGGAAAATTCATGTGTAGCTCAATAAAGAGAATGTTTGTCTGTATTCCTGAGTCTCACCCTCGGGCTTCATTCTGACACGGAAGGGAAGGAGGGACTTGACTGGGCCACAGCCACCGGGAAGCTGGTGTGTAGGGTTGTGCCAGATTAAGGACCCTTCATCGTGGACCTTCTTCACGCCTGTGCCAGTGTTGCCATCAAGGGGGAACCGGCTGAGCGCAGCCCCCTGGGAGCAGGGCGGGTAGAGGAATGGGCCACTCTAGCCTGCAGTGCCCTCTTCCTCCTGGTCCAGCACCCCCTCATTGGAAGGGCAGGTTTCCTGCTAATACGTGATTCTGTACCCAGGGGCTCCACCACAGCATAATGGGTGGTCCCAAGGATGAGGCCAAACTGCCCCAGCCCTCTGCACCCAAAGGGTCATGTGCACTCACTCGGACATCTTGAAAAGCCTCCCCTGTTGCACCTGAATGCCAGCAGTCCCCAGCAGGCCAAACACACGGGACGACTGAGACCAGCACAGCCTGGCGCACGGAGTCGGTTCTCCATTCCCTGGGTCTGCTGCAGTTAAACTGCAAGTCAGTTGAGGCTGGGATCTGGAGGGAACACAGCTCAGCAAAATCCTGCATCAGGTCCTTGGATCACTTAGTAGCCAAGCAGTCAAGTGCTCCACCCAGGAGATGGCAGGGGCTGGGTGAAGTCAATTAAGTGGACTCCTTCACACACCAGCAGCCCAGGAAGGCCTCTCCCTGGCACTGCCAGTGGCCCTTTAAATCTGGTGAGGATGGCAGGTAGGGGCTAATACTGCTGCAGAGATCGTGGAGTAATAAGAGACTAGTCCCCTTCTGTAACAAAGAATGGATCCAGGAGCTCCTTAGCCAGGACAAGCCTGCTGGTAAGCCAGCCAGGCCCAGCCCTCGCCCACCATTTTCCCTCACCCCAACTTATCTGCAGAAGGAGGCGCACAATCTCAGTTGATGGGAACCCTGTACTCTCAGGACTTGACTGAGAAGAAGCTTGACTTCAGGACACAGGTCTGGGGGGGTTACAGATGAAAGGCTGAAGGATACCATGATTTCTACATGTGGCATCACTTGAATTTCTCAAAAAAGGAGCCATAGGGTAACAGGGTTCTTGCCCAATTTGCTTGTGAATTCTGTAGCTAAAAACAACAGACGTTTCTTTGCCCTTACTTAAAATGGAATCCAGAAGCATTTTGCTAGGAAAGGGTGCAGGGAAAGCCCAATTATTAGAACAAGACACGTGGGGGTGGAGCCTATGCATCATGGTTTCCAGATGTTCCACAAGTAACTCTAATGTGCAGTCAGGTTCAGAACCACTCCTAAGAAAGAAGAGTGAGGAGATGGGAGATGAAGGTGTCCAGAGGCAGGCAGGCTGAGCTGTCCCTTGGCCTAGCTGGGCAGCAGGGCCAGGGCTCCTTGTGCGTGCGAGGCCCTGTCCAGAGAGCTCTCAGCTGTACCCAGAGAGGACCACATCTGCTGGCCAAAGATCGAAGAGCACACGGTCTACCCGGCTCAAGCGGGAAGCCAGGTCCATGCGGCCACCTGCACACCCAGAATCCACATCAACAGAACTAGAACATCCACAAAGATCATGGGTCTCTACGGTACATAAAAGCCTCAAAATCAGAGCGGGGAAAAACCAAACTGGGAACCCAAGATGTCAAAAGGGTCAAAAGAAAATGAAGGGAGTGAGGGAGACCACTTCCAGAAGAGCCCAGAGAGGGCAAGGGCCCCTCCACCACCATTCACAGAGCACCCAGACGCCCTCGGTTTACAGACCTGAACCAGCTGCCTGGCCTCCTCAGCAAAGCATGCTGGAGAAGCTGGCACGGCCAAGGGGCTGGGGGCGGGGGCCACCCCATGGAGTTGGGGGGCTGGCCCAGCATCCTGCCCTTGCCTTTAGTCTGTCCCAGATATCCCCAAGAAGCAACAGAAGCCAAGAGACAGTAAGTGCACAGAATCCTTTCCTATGCAGGCATAAAATCCAAGGGTGAATTTAGGACCTCTCTTTGGGGTCGTTTTAAAGGCATGTCTCTCCTGTGATCACTGTCATATTGCTGTATTCCATTGTCTCAGGACCCTCTAAAATTGACTCCAAAACATTCTTTCACACATTTGAACCATAAGAACACACGGAATTGGTATCATCTTTAAAGGGGCACATCGCACACACACACACAATTCTAAAGAAAAACCCACCAACCAAAACAGAATACACAACATCAAAACACAATCTAATTTCTGCACTTCTGAAGAAAACTGCCTTAGCTCCAAGCTACACGCACCACCACCTTAGGACAGTTTGCTTTTTATTATTATTGTTGTTGTTCTTTTACAGTAAAAACAAATAGCTATGCTCTCAGCAAAATAAATTTTAAAAGAAAAAAAAAATCACAGAAATTTACTAACAGCATTTCAAGATAAGGCTTTTGAAAGATTTATTGAAATAAATTATCTCAGCCTAAACACGTACTCATCGTGCTATTTTCAATTACTTCTCAACATCCTAAAAACTTTGTTATGTAAAATACATTTAACTTTGCCAATTTTAGGTAATACTGGATTCTTCCCAAAAGGACTACCATAAAACTATGCTTTCCAACATTAAAAAAAAAAAATTAATCCAGTAGGACATAAAACTGAACTATGTAAGCTATGATTGCGTGTTTCAAACCCTTCAAGTGAAATTTGTCAAGGATTTGAAAAAGTTCAGATCTGGGTCTGCTCCAAGGCAGGTGGAGACAATACCTCACCTTTTAACCAACACAGTTATGAAAATGAAGGGCTCCAGGGAAGAAAGCTACAAAAGGTATCATTTATTTCTTCAATGAAGCCCTCCAAGAAGTACTCTCCCATCCCCAAAGACCAAACCCACAGCCTTTGGCATTGCCTAGTTGACTTTACCAAGGAATTAAAACCACGAACCAAAGCTTGCTGCTTAACCCTGTCAGTGCTGACCTTCCCCATGTCTAGGGGCAGGTGGGCAGGGGACAATGAAATACAGAGAGGAGAGGATGGACACGCAGGGCGTACTCATAGATGGAGGAGCACCAGCATTAATGGAAGTAAAGCCAGCTCTGGACAGGGGGCTCGGAAAGTCCCAGATGTCCTGGGACACAACTGTCACCTCCTCACACCACATCCCTGGGCTTTCCCTTGCTCTGCTCCAGTTATCAAACCAAACACGGTTTTTCCATGAGGCCCCGCCGGCCCAGGGGTCCAGAAGCCTGTAGCTCTGGCCTCACTCTGTGACATTCTGAATGCCTCCTCACTAAGAACAGCAGCTGGACAACAGAAATTACCCAGAGGTGTGGAGTCAGGCTCTGTCTGTCCATCTCCACGCTGCTTTGTATGGATCCCCCTGCCTCCAACCTCCATCTGCTGCGCACACACTTCCTGCCACATTTGGAGCTAAAGACACCGGCATCTGTTAGGACTTCTGCATAAGGCAGTCATGGACATTGCCTGCTTCAGGTCTTTGGTTGCCCACCTCCTCTTGATCTTCCCCACCCCTCCAAAGTCCAGTCAATACAGAAGAGATCATACCTAGAGTTAAAATGTGCAGTGTTTCTAAGGGAAGAGAAATGTCACATAGAAAGTATTACAAAAAAGGATTAAATCTGTCAGCTGTCCAAACACTATTAAGACCACATGCTTTATACAGCGGTGATGCAGTCAAGCCCGCTTCTTCACACAGCAGGCCCAACTGGGGACAGGCCTCTTCAGCAGGCCGGGCACGCGGCTCGGGCTGAGGCGGCGAGGAAGGCAAGGAAGCGCTAGGAGGTCTGCTGCTTCTGAAGTCTCCGCTCGGCCGCAGCGGCCAGCATCCTTCGACGCAGGGTCACAGGGTCAGAGGTCGTCCCTTCTGAGGGGAGGCAGCTCTCTGAGGCCGAGTCATCTTCAGAACTTCTGTTCAAGAAACGCCTACCAAAAACCAAAGGTGCAAGTGAGGGACCCGGGGAGCTCTGGAAGGCAGGCACACAGAAACACACTATGTGCTTCCGTAATTCCCCCTTCCCCGGCACGGCCACAAAGCTGTCACTCAGCACCACCCCGTAAACAAGACATCCCGCCCTGAATGGAGGGGCGGAAGGTCTCTGCAGCAGAGGCTGCTCAGCCCCTCTCTCTCCTCCACCCGCCGAACACACACAGCGTGAAGTCCCTACTCACCAGGCTGGCGCTGGGCACCAAACCCACCCACGGGAACAACACACCAGCCCTGGCACCAAATGTTTAACCACCCAGTGCCTGCCAAGTCAAGAGAACATTCTCCCTCTGGCTGCCCCCACCCGGGGCTGGGGCTTGCGGGGATGTAGCCGTGCTCTGAGGCTGGCCGTGCAGAGTGGTCAGGACGGAGGACTCAGGAGCTGGGCACCAGGGCGGCATGAGGCACTCGAGGCCTTGGTTTCTTCAGCTTTAAGTCTGTTTAATGGGGATAATCACCGTGCTCCCTCTTAGAGTTAAGAGAATGAGAAAGTAGCTAACATAAAGGGTCTAGAACACGCTGGCACAGAAGTACTGACCATGGGAATGTGGGTTAAAGCGCCTACAGGGGACGCTGGCGGTGCTGGCCAGAGGTTATCGGGTGGCCCAGTACTGCCAGATCCTCTGGCTTTTCAGCAGAGGTCTGAGACTGGAAACTGCGGGTGACAGGCGCTAGCGCTCCAACGCTGGCGCCTGCGGCAGGGCTCGCGGGCCCAGGAACGGGCGGGCGGCGCCCGGGACGGCGCTGCGGGCCGCTCACCTCCGCGCCTGCTGCACCAGGTCATCCTTCCGCTGCGCCAGCATGCGCTGCCTCTCGTCCGCCGACTTGGAGAAGCGGCTGCCCCGGGCCTCAAAGGCCCCCCCCTCACGGGGCTCCGCCTCCAGCTCGCCGAAGTCCAGCGCCGCCTCCAGCCGAGGGCTGAGGTCCAGCGGCACCCGCTCTGTCTGGACACAAGGAAGCAAGGGGTTGCCGTGAGCAGTCCAGTTCCCCACCTGACCAGAGCCCCTCATGATGCTCTTCCAGACCCCAAAGGAGACAGGCTACCAGGCAGGGACCGAGAAACACATGCCAGCAGACATGGGTTCCTGATGGGCAGGGCCTGACTCACCACGGCATGCTCAGCACTGGGGAGTAAGCGAAGGATTACCATATGGAAAACAGAAGCACCTCGAAACTGTCCTCTCGGAAGACACACAAGTTAACTACTAATTTGCATTCTGGGAATTTTCTGCTCACCACTACTTATGGCTCTAAAATTTCAACAAGTCTTACCACATGTACTGCACAAATTTTATACCCTCATTTGACTCTGAGAACAGCTAGGCAGATAAGAAAGGTAAATTCTTAGTATCTTTTTTAAAACAGACATGAGATACTGTGCTCGAGTCACAGGATGTAATAATGGGGCTCTCTCCATTACAGCTGCAGCTGTGAAGGCCAAGACAATGCCCAAGGCCCTCCGCAGTCTTGGTTAGGGGCCATCTGCGTTGCTCGTGCTTCCAGACCCAGGCTGGCCAGCATCAGCCCAAGGTGAAGACAGAATTGAGGAGCAAGTGGCTGAGAAGCCTATTTTAAAGAGTTTCTGGTGGGAGCGCTTCTCCGGCTTCTCAGATGAGCAAGGGAGGAATGTCAAGAGAATCCCGGGGCCTGACTTACACACCCTAGAGGCTGGGGGACATGGGGGCCGATGACGACTCTCACACACCTGAGAGACCTGGCAGGAAGAAACCGGCTTGCAGCAGATTTTAAAAAGGCTTTGACGGGAACAACTGTAAGGTCCGCCAACTCTAAGGCACCACTGTGTGCGCTCTGGGGAGGAGACATGGGTCCTACGGGAGGAGACATGGGTCCTACGGGAGGATCCAGCCCAAGGCTGCTGAGAGACTGCCCAAGAGGACCACTGGAAGGGGTGAGGGGGCCCCACGAAGTAAGGGCTGGCTGTTGAAAGACAGTCCAAGTTCAAAGGAAGAATACTCAAGGTTTCTGGTACTAGACAGGATAGAAAGATCTCTAAAATAACAGCTGTAATACACACACACACCCCCACCTACTGACCCTGGGGTCACATGGCCCATCCTAACCCTCTCTCCTCCTGAGTCTGATCCTAGAGGAGTTGGGAAGAAGAGCCAATGAGTGGAGGTGGAGGCAGAGATGGAAGGAAGGGCATGGAACCCCACCCTCAGGCTCCCACAGGCCTCCAAGCCTGATCCATGCAGGCCTGAGCTTGGGCAGAGGGAAGGCCTCGAATTAACAGGCAGAGCTGATCTGCTGACTGGGCTAAATCGAGGTGTTTATTAAATGACTGTCTGTTTTCCAAGAACTTATTACTTCCTGAGAACAGCCGAAAGTGTTATATAGCAAGCTTCTTTGTGAAACAAGTACTTTAATTTCACTACATTAAAAAAAAAGTCAGAAACCTTCAGGCTCACTCTGAAAAGAAAGTTGGGAAATCAAGACAGAAATTGAATGTGCTGTACCCACAAGGCCACCCAGTAAGCCCAGCATCTAAATCAGAGCTAAGCCAGCTACGAAAACTGGAAAGGCAATGATCCTCTTCTTCAGAAGCCAGACACCATTTTACAAATACTGCACAACCCAGCTACAGATTCGGATATGAACATTTTAACTCAGCAACAGATCTGAAGAAGTCTTAGGAGTTTTTAGAGTTTCCTGTTTGTAGGGAAAGACACGTGAGGTGAAAGCAGCTGCTTCCGAAGAGCCCTGACTCCCACTGGAGGGAAGGCAGTGCCCTCCTCGGACCCCTTCCCTGTGTGGGGAGCCCCACACATCTCACACACACAAGGAAATGCAAAGATAGGGTTGCTTGGGGGTTTTCAGTCCCTTAAGAAAGTTTCCAGCAAGTACAGTCATCGATAAGCAAACGGGAATTACAAAAAATGAATGTGAACTGGCACCCCCAGGCTGTAGGGTGAAGAGCTCAGGGTGGAGGTACCTCTGCCCTGCACAGCGGACAAGGGAGCTGTTTTCGGTTGGGGGCATTCACCCCCGGTCACCCAGAGTGCTTATCTAGACAGATTTGGTTCCCAAGATAACTATGCTTCCCCCCACCCCGGGGGTCTCCTGTTGGTGAAATGTGTGGAAGTTCCTGCAAATGCTGAGCTCAACAAGAGAGGTGGAGGGGAGAATAACCTGATGACCTCGGCTCTGGAGAGTGGGGCCCACGTGGTCACCCCGAGTCCTGGGCTCAGCCCCTCCGCACCCTTCCTAGTGCTACACTCAAGTGCATGGTGGCAGGCCTGGCCAGGAGCGCATGGCCCCTTTCTCCTCCAGGTCCTGAGGATAGTCCCCAGGGAGTGGGCTGCCGGCCACACCCGGGCACAGTGAGGTTTGTTAGCCTCACATGCTGAGACAGGACTGGCATACGGCCTGCTCACTACTCGAGCACTGTCACACCCACATCAGAGGCGGACGAAGCCCACCGCCAGGCGCCCCACCCCACTCCTCCTCGGTCTCTAGGGCACAGGCCTTACCTGAACAGAAGCTTCTCCGTCCTCCTGCTCGCCGTTTGGCCTTTCCACGGGGCTGTTCAATGCGGGCCTGATGCTCTCTGACCGCTGAAAGAGATACAGCAGCACAGACAATGCAGAGCCGCTCTGAACTCAAGGAACAGGTACAGGGGGGCCTGGGGTGGTGGGGAGGAGCTACAGCCCCAACAGGCTGAGTTCAACCAATCCCCGGCATCCAAGACACGAGAATGCTGGATTAATGACCCGACAAAGGAGTCCGAGGCCTAAGTCCGAGAGTCATCAACGTTTAATTTCCCTTTCAGTAATAATAACTGCACAACAGCAGCAAAACACAACAGGAGGACAGACAGGACACTGTGGAAAAGCCCCGACACGGCCATCTCATCCACCTCAACGTCCTATCAACTAGGTGCCGCTGTCCTCACGCTCAGCCAGGCTGAGACCCTAGCCGACATGGCAGATACCTCGGGACCCTGCCCTCGTCCCTGCAAGTCTGTCCCCTCGGTGCCGGCTGGCTGGTTTCTGTATTTCATCGCCCAAGGACTCACTCTGGCTGTTTGAGGGATCTCCACACTCCTCAGAGGAGGCCCTCTGCCAACAACTGATGGGAACTGGTGTATAAACACCCCAGCTCCTCTTCCATCAGGAGGCACGTGAATTCTACACTGGATCCCAGAAGCCTCCAGTGGCCTCGAGCTCTAGACATCCATGATGCTGACCTGCTGGACAACAAGTCCGTAACCCACCTCACAGTCCCACATGCTGCCTGTGTTTCCTAGACTCCTTCTCATGGTTCCCAGAAAATGTCAGTCACTCAGTCCTGTCCAACTTAATGATCCAATGGACTACAGTCCGCCAGGCTCCTATGTCTATGGAGTTCTCCAGGCAAGAATACTGGAGTGGGTAGCCATTGCCTTCTCCAGGGGATCTTCCCAACCCAGGGACTGAACCCAGGTCTCCTGCATTGCAGGCAGATTCTTTACCATCTGAGCCACCAGGGAAGTACTGCGTGGTTCCCAGAACACTTCTCAAATTAACTACTGGCATCCAAATCCTTCTCAGCGTCTGCTCCCAGAGCAACAGCCAGTTCCTACAGGTAAGGAACACAGAGCCACCTCTAATACCTCAACCCCTTCGACTACCAATTCCAGGCTTATTCCCTCTTCAAAGATTCTCACATTTTAAGATTTTTACTAACAGATTTCCATGTTTTGGCATATCAAAACTGAGTAATTTCTTGGTATTTGATAGCCTGCATGTGGCTCAGTCACTTAGTCGTGTCTGACTCTCTGTGACCCCACGGACTATAGCCCGCCAGGCTCCTCTATCCAAGGGATTCTCTAGGTCAGAATACTGGAGTGGGGTGCTGTTTCCTCCTCCAGGGGATCTTCCTGACCCAGGGATCCAAGGCACACCTCCTGCACTGGCAGGTGGACTCTTTACCACCGAGCCACTTGGGAAGCTCTAATGATACTCTAATCACATATTCACTCCTTGGTCCTGCTGGAAAGCTTGTCTTTAAAATGTCAATACTTCTTGTACCCATCAAAGAGGTTTTATGATGGGCCAGCAGACAGGATCTTTATTAAAAAAGTGAAAAAACAAGCCTCACACAGAGAGGAATTATACCCAGTGGAAAGCCACACTGATGTGCAAAGCCAGCTGAGGGTGCTATCTCCCATGGCCAGGGTTGGCAAACTGCAGCCTATAGGACAGGTTACTCCAACGGTTTCTGTAAATAAAGTTTTACTGGAACACAGTCATGTACATTCATTTCCATATTGTCCACGGCTACTTCAGCACTGCAGCATGGAATTAAGAAGTTACAACAGTTAATGCATGGCTTGCAAGGCCTAAAATACTTCAATCTGCTAGAAAAAGACTGCAAATCCTTGTCGAAAAGTGAACTGATACTATGACCTCCTGGGCTGGTGAGGGCAAACTGGTTTGGGGTATACATCTGCATAAAAAATCAGCCAAATATTTGTGTCCTTGTCTTCAGCCAGGCCTCCTGGATGAGTCTGTTCTCAATCATAATTTGGAAAGTTAGGGAATTCACAGAAACCCTTCATCAAGTCATAAATGATACTCAGCTGTTAAGTAACTAAAACGTTAGTTTAGAAGATTAAACTTTGGTGAGGACAGAATTCACTTGTCATGCCTGAACCTCAGTTTACCTGTGTGGGAAAAGGTACTTGAATCCGTCCTTCCAGAATGTTGTCTGTTGTTATTTCAACCGAGCGCGTCAGCTGGAGGTCTTGTAGCACCAGGTGGTATGGCACCTGGGGAAACATCTCTTGAATCTGATGAGCCTGCAGGGATACAAAGAGGCCACGGATGCAGTCACTCTGCACAGTCACTCCCTCAGGTCGCGGGGTGAGGCAGGCTCTGGGCACTGAACTCGGTGACCTGCCGTGAAAACACAAGGACGGGGGCCACTGCCACACCGCAGATCACCGTCACATGGAGGACTTCTCCAGAAGGCCAAATGGGAAATTTGGTGACGGCATCAACTCCAAATAAAAAAAGCACAGACATACACCCCTCAGGCAGACTGAATTAGAATATTCTAGCTTTAAAAAGTATTCATTTTATTCAATCCTAGGGTTTGGCACCAAAAAAAAAAAAAAGCTCAGTAACAGGTATAAAACATATTCTCCTTAAAGTTATATATTCCTAGAAGGAACAATAGATGAAATTCAAATGTGTTATGTGAAAAATGTTCCACTCAAAAGGCTATGTACTGTAAAATGGTGACAGTGTTAGTTGCTCAGTCGTGTCTGACTCTTTGTGACCCCACAGACTCTAGCCTGTCAGGCTCCTCTTTTTCTGGGATTCTCCAGGCAAGAATACTGGAATGGGTTGCCATTCCCTTCTCCAGGGGAATCTTCCCAACCCAGGGATCGAACCTGGGTCTCCCACATTGCAGGCAGATTCTTTACAATCTAAGGATTCCATTTATATGACATTCCAGAATAAGCAAGACTATAAGGGTAGAAAACTTATAGGTGGTTCCGAGAGGCTGGGGTGGAAGCAGAAGTGATCGATTACAAAGGGGCACAATGGAATCTGAGGGGAGGGGGAATGGAGCCGCCCTGTATTCTGATTATGGTGCTGGTTACACTACTGAATGGGTCTGACAAAACTCATAGAGATGGTTACTAAAAACTCTGAACTTACTGTATGTAAGTTACACTTTGGCCAGCGGGGGCGGCGGCGGGGGTGGGGTGTGGTGCGGGTAAGATTCTAAAGAATGTAATTGCTAATACTGCTCCAGAGCTGAAGTTCTCAAACTGTGCTCTAGAAATGTCACAGAGGCCATCAGGGCTCTAGGTGGTCACATGTACAGAGGGAAGCAGGCAGAGATCTCGCATGCCACCACCTGTACGTTCATTTGAGCAGCTCCAGATTTTTTTCTCATGCATGTATATTTATTTTACAAACACTTATATTCACGGTTTTATATGTGGAAAAAGTCCCAATGATCAAAAGAAAAAATGAGGAGGAAAAATAGAACTGCTTCAGAGGCACAAGAAAGTCTACTGTTGGGAGAGGACCATGTTGTCGTAACTAGAAAGAGGGGGAATGTGTCTCAGCGTCAGACCGAGAGAGGAAACACCAGGGTGAAAGCTGCTTAAAGCTTTGCTTGGGTCACTGTTGGGGCAGAGAGGGCAAAACACGTGTCTAGCACAGAAGGACCTGGCGCTCTGCTGTCCTGGGATCCTATATTGTTTCTATGAACATGAGCTGATAGTCTTTCAAAACCCAGGTCAAGTCAAAGCTAACTGGGCAACAGTCCACAACAACCTGGATTCTCAGATAACATTCTTCTCTATTCATAAACAGCTCCCCCTTAGTTTCCCAAATAAAGTCAGTCCAAAGCATTTCTCCCAGAAAGTGCAGCAAACTACATATTAGATCTTTATAAAAAATATATTGTGCCAGTAAATTAGTTGTGCTAAAAATAGACTATTCCAATCCACTGTGGATGGGGAGGAAGAACACCAGGACCTGTCTGTTTAGAATTCTAAACGCATCAACTCCAAGGTAATTCTCATTCCTGGGAGGTTTATGCGCCCATGGACTCTGACTTTCTTAAGGGGGCAGGTGAGGTGATCAGCCTGAAGAGCTTCAACATCTGACTGAGCCTAAAGTACCCGCGCAGAGCACCGGGGCGGTCGCATTCCCAGGCCATCTGCTATCACGACGTTCCTCTCTCTCTCTCTGCTGATGACCTGGCTGAGTGCTTCACTGAGACAGCAGAAGCCAGCAGGAAGCCTGGTCTTTTTTCTCTTAATGGTCAAAATCATATACAATCACCCATCTTAACCATTTTTAAGTGTACAGCAGTGTTAACTACACACACACTGCCGTGCAAGACATCCCCAGAATACCTTCATCTTGGCAAAACCACAGCTCTAACACCCACTTAAGGGCAACTCCCCACTGCCCCTTCCCCATGCAGCCATTCGACTTCCTGTTTCTAAGAGCCTGAGTAATTTAGATACCTCATGTGAGTGGAATCACGCAGTATTTGTCTTTCTTTGTAACTAGCTGATTTCACTTAGCACAATATCCTCAAAGTTTTTTGGCTGGCTGAATCATACTCCCATTGTGTCCTATTGTGACCATTTTCATAATCCATTCATCTCTTACGGACACGTAGGTTGTGTCTACCTAAATGGTTACTATGCTCCATGCCTTAAAAAAAAACTGTATCTCAAAATGACATGCCTACAGCCATGTCCATCCCTCCCCCAATCAAGGTGAATGAATGCCTCTCTCCTGGCTCTGGCGCCCAGCCCATCCTCCACCTCAAGAACTGTGCCTTCAGTTAACTCTGTTCTGTACCATCAATCTCTCCCCCTCTAGTGATCATTCCTATTTGCATACCAAGCATGCTTTAGGATCTTTTTAAAAAGACTCTTGGGTACAGAAAAGAACTAAGAGCAGGGTCTCAAAGAGATATCCATACACCCATATTCATAGTCCCATTACTCACGATAGCTAAAGCATGGAAGCAACTCAAGTGTCCACTGACAGACGAATGGATAAGCCAAATGTGGTCTGTCCATACAAGCGGATATTTATTCAGCCTTAAGAAGGAAGGAAACTCTGACACATGCTACATCACAGCTGAACCTTGAGAACATAAAGCTTAGTAAAATAAGCCAGTCACCAAAAAAAATTTATGATTCTGCTTAAATGAGGTCCCTAGAGTCAAATTCATAGAGAAAGAAAGGAGAATGGTGGTTGCCAGGGGCTAGGAAGGAGGGAATGGGGAGTTCCTGCTTATTGGGTTAGCGCTTCAGTTTTGCAAGATGCAGAGTTCTGGAAATGGATGGTGGTGACAGCTGCATACAAACATGAATATACTTAACACCACTGAACTGCACACTTAAAGGTGGTTAAGTGTATGGTATGTGACGCACTGGAAAAAACTGATGCTGGGAAAGATTCAGGGCATGAGGAGAAGGGGGCAACAGAGGATGAGACGGTTGGATGGCATCACCGACTCAATGGACATGAGTTTGAGCAAACTCCAGGAGATGGTGAAGAACAGGGAAGCCTGGTATGCTGCACTTCATGGGGTTGCAGAGAATCGACACGACTGAGCAGCTGAACAACAAAAAATAGAAAAAAAAAAAAAAAAAAGATGACCCGTGGGGAAAAGAAAAAGAATACATACTTAGCACTTGCGTCTATGTGTATGTAAACATTATGAGAGAACACAACACAGAAAAACTGATCAAAAGTGTTATTCCGTGAGAGGAGGGAGTCTGGGCAGACGGAGGCAAGGACAGGAGTGTGACTTCACCAGATACTCTCTATAGGTTTTGGTTTTGATTCTGGGGGTGTTTTTGGTCATGGCTCAAAGCATGGGGGATCTTATTTCACTGACCAGGGATAGAACCTATGCCCCCTGCGGTGGAAGCACGGAGTCTTAACCACTGAACCACCAGGGAAATTCCCTACAGGTTCTGAAATTTGTGGATCAATGGCCTGCTCAAAAATCTTAAAGAAAAAAAAATCAACCAAAACTCCTCTGATGGCACACCCCTATTAAGCTACCACCTTACTTCTTTGTACCATCTTGTAACACACTGCCAGCTACTGAGTGTCTTCAGCTCCCACTCATTTTCCAATCCAACAATCTAGAATTCAACCCCTCAAGCCTTGGAAACTGCTTGTTCCTCTCTAGCTGATAACCACCTCCACTCTGCCACACTCAAGATGCACCTCTGACTTCATCTGCTAAGAATTACCACATGCCCGACCTGCCTCTTCTCCTGGGGTTTCCTTCCTTCTCAGTCGCCACCACGGCTCCTCTCTCTCTGCCAGTCCTCAGCCCTGAGCCCTCTTCTCTTTGTGAGCCACCTTCTTTCCCCTGAAGAGATCCAGTCCCCTACGACTTGAAGCTCCCAAATGTCTCTCTCCAGCTGGATCTCTTTCTTGAGGTCCGCAACTGTCTACATGACATCTCTACTTGGCTGACTCACGGACACCCCAAGGTCCCCAGCCAAACAGAAGGCCGAGGTCCTGTCCTCCATCTGCTCCTCCCTCAGTCCTGCCCATCTCAATACCTGGCACAACTGTCTGCTCAGCTGCTTAACTGAAAACCAACACTCCCTCCGCCCCACTACCCTGCATCCAAACCAAAAGCACTGTCAAGACCTATCAGTTCATTTTCAAAAAGCCTTCAATCTGCCATTTCTTTTCATCTTAATTTCCAACACCCTGGTCCAAGCCACCATCCTTTTTTGCCTGAACTATTGCAACAGCCTCCTCACTGGTCTTACTGGTTCCATTTCCGCCCCATAAATGTCATTCTCTCAGAAGTAAATTATTTTCTGCTAACAGTCCTGTCAGTCACAGTCACCTGGGGCAGGAAAAAAAAAAGCCCCGAATGGCCCAGTAACACTTTCATTACAGAATCCAAACTGGACTGTGGCCTACACATCCCCACATGACCTGCTCTGCAACCTTGATTATGTCACAGTCTTGGTTTCGACTTACATGCTCCAACCACAATCACTTCCCTTAGTTTCCAGAACATTCTCACCTCATGGCCATTGCACCTTCTGTTTCCACTGTCTCCTTTCCACCCTTCCTGTCTCAGCTTAAATATCACCTCTTAAGTCTTCTCTGAATGTCTCTTCTAGAACAGTCTGTGTTCACCACTCCACATTACCTGCCCTGCAGCCTGCAAAGCCCCCCATTGGCAATGACCTCGTCTGTCTGTGTTTACAGTCGGTCTCCCTCTCTCCCCCCATGAAGAAGTCACACTTCTTGAGAGCAGGACCCCTGTCCACCCTGTTGACAGTCCAGGTGCGACGCAATTTGTTGACATAGCACAGAGCCCATCTTGGGAACAGGCTTTCACTACACATTTGCTGAATAAATACACTAAGATAAGTTAATGGACAAACAAATGAACCAATGACTTTCTAAAGTACTGGCCAGGCCTGCCCATGTCAACCAGAGGCTCTATTCGGGCAGGAGTAACACAGTTTACATTTTTAAGACCCTTGCATTTATCATCATAATGAACACTACATTTCAACAGTGGTGAATCAGTGAAGATCAGATGACAAAGCTTTAGAAAATACACAGAATCTTGAAGTATTTGGACAATATCCTTGAATGAGCCAAGAGCATGTCTCAACATCTCACGGTGTATGTGTTTGTGTATATAAACACACACACTTGTGTCCACGGCCGTATACGCATGTATAAGGGTGTGTGTGAATGTATACTCAGTTATTTATTTTGGGAAGGGAGGAGATGGAGTCAAAATAACACATTTGGTAGGCCTACTACAATTTTTAACAAAAATCACATTCACTCAAGTCAGTAACTCCCCAAATACTTGTGGTGAACATTAAGAGGCGCCCCAAGACCAGCGAAGATCACAAGAGTGCCCCTAGTAGTGCTCAGAAAAGGTCACATTATCTGCCACATCAGTAAAATGAAGGCTCGCTTCCAAACCAGTTTCAATTTTGTTTTCTTGGTAATTATTTAAATTGTGTCTTAAAGTTTTTACAGCGTTATGTTGGTTTCTGCCATAGAGCCATGCACATCAGCCATAACTATACACACACCCTCCTCTCCTAGCCTCCTTCCGCTCCTCCCGTCCCACCGCCCCGGGTCATCACAGAGCGCCGCACTGGGCCCCCCGCGCCGCACAGTAACTTCTCAGCAGCTCTCCACCTTGCACCTCTCAGTGCACACGTGCTGATGCTGCTTTCCCCTTTCGTCCCACTCTCTCCCTCTACATCTGTGTCTCCATTCCTTCCCTGCAAGTAAGTCAGTTTCAATTTTAGAACACAGGAATTGAAGTGGTCCCGATGAATAAGATGCCCCTGAAAACCCTGTCGTTTTGCCAGAGCAAAGTGAGACCAGCCGGGTCACACACACGGCACGCGCCCTCCAGCTTCTCCTTCCCTCCTGATTAATAAGCTCCTTCTGAAAGCAGTGAGCGCTCCTTACCATTGCATTGAGCTGGGAGTTGCTTGCCTGTGTAATGCCTAGAATGTTGGTGGTGTGCATCACTTCGACTGAGAAACTCGGCAGCCAACTCGCGATCCGGGACCCTGAAACAAACGAGAATCCAGCGCAGGTTTGAGAGGCCGCCCTCCTCACGTTAGCTATCATGTGAGTGTCACACTACTAGCCGGGGCTTCCTTTACACCAGGCCTCTGACCAAGTGTCAATTCTCACTAAAACCCCACCTGGGTTTATTATTATTATTCCTATTTTACTCTCCTCAGGGATTTGACTCCAGCACTCCTGTTGGTCCCCAAGGCACTCAGAAGCGAGGTAACTTGTCCAAGATCCAGCATCTAGTTACGGTGGCCAGGACCTGAAGCCACACAGTCAGGTTCCAGGACACTTCACCGCCAGGCTTGCCCTCACCCTAGTGGCCCTGGACCCATACAGCACGGCATCCCTCCCACAGCCCGCGCTGTCAGGAAGGTGCTCAGGGCTGCAAAGCTGCTACAGGAGCTGACCTTTCACTCTTCTCTTCACACTACTCATAAACACTACTCATCGGGGGACATCATTTTCATGAAGTAGTTTCTACTTAATAATCTGGTTTAAAGACTTTATTTTTCTCATTCAAAATGCTTCTCCAACAGCACTACAACACAGGCTGTTGGACTAAGGGTACCAAGAAGTCTGCTACTGCTTCCATGGCCCTAAGGAAGGGGATCCTAAGCTATAAGATCATGGGTGTCGGCACTAAAACAGCCCCATATCAAGTCACATATTTAAGGAGGGTTTCCCTCTCCTTCACAAAGGAGCACTGAGGCCAGCAATGTAAAACAAGCTCAAGGGCCACTCAAAAGTCTTGCCTGGACAGTTTGTGCCCAAGAAAAAGCTGGATACCTATTTCATGTACTTACTAAGGAGAAATAAAGTTGCCTTTATCAATTTGGACTAGGTTTTCATTAATAATTCATAAAAAATAGCTTACATAGCCAGAACCCATGTCCAAGATCCACTTGTCTATTTCAGAAGTCTGACGAGGAAGAGGCCTTAATTAGCAGGCACAAAGCAGCCCCTCTACACCTGCTCAGCCAGCCAGGCTGTCACCATCCCCTCTTCTCAGAGATGGACTCCGCTCCTCTGGTCCTTCCTATCAGGGATTTCAACGTGTTGCCACTCCTGCTGTGCCCCACCCTTGGAAACTCAAATCAGAGACGGGAAGAGCAATCCTTCTAAACAAATAGTCTAGGGATACCTACTTTAGAGTAGGAAATGTGAACTCAGAATTTAGTGGTATTGAAACAGATGAAAATCAGCAATGGGCCAATGTAATGTGAATTAAGGGATGATAAACCAGTTCCTGATATGGTGCCCATGATCTTAGAATTTTAAGTATGGTTTTATCATGAATACAACTCTTTCTAACATTCTGGAAGGCTGAACATTCATATCTCATGGACAAAGCAAGAGGCTTCCGGCTCTGATTCTCCTCCTAGTACTCACTGGAACTACTATTTAGTGACCCTTCATTATATGCTTAAGTATTATACCAATGTAATAAATTATTAGCAATGGTTAACTATTAAAGTGATTAAGCTCGCTCCTGCAGGCATGGCTGATTCAACTGTAACTACTTCCACCTCCCTGCAGCCCCTTCCTCCCCCAATTCACATAGAATCTAGCAAAGTGCCTGGTATAGACTAACTCCTCAGTGTTATCCATACTTACTGAACATTGTCAATCCAAACTGAAATATATTATTAAACTAGCCGGTACAGGACAAGTTATAATGAAAACAGCATCCCCTAAGAGGAGAACACCCTGCGGGGGGGTTTCAGAGGTTGAAACCAACTAACCGTCGAAGTGGAAGAAGTGATTGTGCTGGTTTAAGCGAGGTCTGCCTTCGGCTGCCGCCACAGGAACCAAATTCTCATCCAGGTTCTCTCCTGGATGGTCTTCCCGGACACGATTATTGTCAGCAATGTTAAGAGACATCCTGCATGTGGGGCAGGAGGTGTCTTGTTCTAGCCAGGAACGAAGACAGGAGCTACCAAAAAGTCCAAAATAAGATATTCTTAGCATATTTTGTGAGAATTCACCAGAAGTACTCTGAATGTATCAGTGAGTTGTAATTTTACTTTCTATTCACCATTAGCAAGATTTAAACGTCAAGAAACACTTGCTGACATTGCTTCTCACCCTGCTTCACCCTAATGTACTTCTGCTGTATCCTGCTCTGAACATCAATTTGTTAACATACATGGTCATCTACAAGTTTGAAGGTATGACCCTTTTTCAGTAAGACTTCCTCATACAGCTCACCATTTTCCTCTCCAGCTCAATTTGACCAACTTCCAATCCAACACCCTTGCCTCTCATGTCTTTGAATCCTCTATTCCAATGATCTGCTCTCTCATTCTACTTGAGCTACTCACTAACATGGTCATAATCTTGGCCTTCTCATCAAAATCGTGACTTCAAAGCTCTTATTCTCCAGCTTACTATCTCTCTACCAGAAGAGTATATGACAGTAATGTTCCAAAATAATGAACGTGGAAATTCGACTCTATCACATTTTGAAATAATAAAGTACCTATAATTACTGTTTGTGATCATGCAACTATTAGCCAAATAAATGATATTTTCAAAAGTTCACATCCCTTTAATCAACACCCTTAAATCACACTTCTAGTTACACCAGCCTTGTGTGGGGCTCCAAAAGTATGTAAAATCCTTGCCTTCCAATAATGCTACAGGTGACACACTTTTCATAAGCAAATCTAATTTTACTTCATACTTCCAGCTCAAATGGATCAGTGACCTAAATGTAAAGGATAAAACCATAAAACTATTAGAAAAAAAACTATCATGAATTCAGATTTGGCAATGGATTCTTAGATATGACACTCAAAATATGAGCTACAAAAGAAAGAACGGGTAAATTGGATTTCATTCGAAATTTAAAAGCTATACATCAGAGGATATTACCAAGTGAGAAGACAAGCTACCAAATGGGAGAAAATATCTCCAAATCATACATCTGATAAGGGTTTAGTAACCAGATTACATAAAGAACTCTTACCCCCCCAACCCTCCGCCTGCAGAAAAAAAAAAAAAAGAACTCTTACAACTCATCAACGGAAAGAAAAACAACCCAAATAAAATAGGATAATCTGACTTCAACAGACATTCTCCAAAGAGAATGCACAAATGCACCAACAAGCATGTGAAACAATGATCAGCATCGCTGGTTAATAAAGACATGAAATGCAAATCAAACCACAATGAGAAACCACTTTACAACCTTTAAGATGGCTATTATCTAATGTAAAATGTAAACAGGTATACTAGCTATAGAAAACAGTACGATAGCTCCTCAAAAACACAGAATTATCACATGATCCAGCAACTCCACCTCTGGGTATATACCCTAAAGAACTGAAAGCAGGGTCTTGAAAAGAAATGTGTACCCCCATGTTCGAAGCAGCATTATTCATGATAGCCTGAGAAGGCAGAAACCACCTAAATGTCCGTTGACAGATGAATGGAGAAACACAATGTGATACACACACATAATGGAATATTGTTCAGCTTTAGAAAGGCAGGAAATTCTGACACGTTACATCATGGATGAACCTTGAAGACATTCAGTTCAGTTGCTCAGTCGTGTCCGACTCTTTGTGACCCCATGAATCACAGCACGCCAGGCCTCCCTGTCCATCACCAACTCCCGGAATCCACCCAAACTCATGTGCACTGAGTCGGTGATGCCATCCAGCCATCTCATCCTCTGTCTTCCCCTTCTCCTCCTGCCTCCAATCCCTCCCAGCATCAGAGTCTTTGCCAATGAGTCAACTCTTCCCATGAGGTGGCCTAAGTACTGGAGTTTCAGCTTTAGCATCAGTCCTTCCAATGAACACACAGGGCTGATCTCCTTCAGAATGGACTGGTTGGATCTCCTTGCAGTCCAAGGGACCCTCAAGAGTCTTCTCCAACACCACAGTTCAAAAGCATCAATTCTTTGGCACTCAGCTTTCTTCACAGTCCAACTCTCACATCCATACATGACCAATGGAAAAACCATAGCCTTGACTAGACGTACCTTTGTTGGCAAAGTAGTATCTCTGCTTTTTAATATGCTATCTAGGTTGGTCATAACTTTCCTTCCAAGGAGTACGTGTCTTTTAATTTCATGACTGCAATCAACATCTGCAGTGATTCTGGAGCCCCAAAAAATAGTCTGACACTGTTTCCACTGTTTCCCCATCTATTTCCCATGAAGTGATGGGACCAGATGCCATGACCTTCGTTTTCTGAATGTTGATCTTTAAGCCAACTTTTTCACTCTCCACTTTCACTTTCATCAAGAGGCTTTTTAGTTCCTCTTCACTTTCTGCCATTACGCTAAGTGAAAAAAGCCAGACATAAAAATATTGTATGATGTGCTATTGTGCGATAGCTGACAGAAAATAGAAAGGTAGTTGCCAAGGACTGAGGAGAAGGGGAGACTATGGAGTTACTGTTTAATGGGTATAGAGTTTCAGTCTGGGAAGATGAAAATGTTCTGGAGATGGATGGTGGTAAAGGTTGCCCAACAATGTGAATGTACTCAATGTCACCAAACTGGTACACTTAAAAATGCTTAAATGGTAAAATTTATGTTATGTAAACATTTTCGAGGGTTTCCCTGGTGGCTCAGATGGTAAAGTATCTGCCTGAAATGCAAGAGCCCTGGGTTCAATCCCTAGGTCAGGAAGATCCCTGGAGAAGGGAATGGCCACCCACTCCAGGATTCTTATCTGGAGAATTCCACGAACAGAGGAGCCTAGTGGGCTACAAGCCATGACGTCACAAAGAGTTGGACACAACTGAGCAACTAATACTTTTCACTTCATACATATTTTACCACAACAAAAACATCACATTTGAGAACTACCATTAAAAAAAAAAAACCACCATAATGAGATACCACTTCCTACCAACTAAAATAGCTATAATAAGAAATAACAGAAAACAGTAAGTATTGTTGAGGATCTGAAGAAACTGGAACCCTCATACATTGCTGATAGGATGTAAAATGGTGCAGCTTGCTATGGGAAAATCTGGTGGTTCTTCAAGGAGTTAAACATAGAATTACCCTATGACTCAGCAGTTGTGCTCCTAAATATATACTGAAAAAAATTAAAAACAGGTACTTCAACAGATATAGATACCTGTTCACAAATGTTTATATTAATAGCAGTATCATTTGGAATAGCTAAAAAGTGGAAGAATGGAGGGTCCATCAATGGACAAATGAATAAACAGATTGTTCAATTATTATAAAAATGTTTAACTCAGTCATGAGAAGGAATGATGGTACTGAAATGTGCTACACCTTGGACGACTTTGAAATTTTGACGCTTAGTAGGAGAAGGCAGTCACAAGAAGTCACATATTGCATGATTCCTTTCATAAGGACTTGCTAGAAAAGGCAAACCCACAGAGACAGGGAGCGGATTACTGGCTGCCAGGTAACGTGGAGAGGAAGGAATGGGGAGTGACTCTCTGTAATGGATATGGGGGTTACTCGGGGGTGACGTGCAGGTTCTGAACTCACAGGAGCGCGGTGGCTGGCCACACTGAGAGTGCACTAAATGCCACTGGGCTGTATACTCTAGGATGGCTGACCATTTGCTATATGGATTTTGCCTCAATCAAAAAAAGTAAACCCTAAAATTAATCTAATTAAATGCTTGAAAGCATTTCTTCTGGAGTGAAATACACTCTCTTGAGATATTCTTCTGAACTTTCTCCAAGCTCCTTAGGAACTATCTGGAAGTTTTTGAGAAACACGTGTGTCTCTGGTCTTCCAACCTCATCAATCAGCACCACCATCCATCCAGTCGCTCAGCTGCAAAACTAGAATCCTCGACACCTTATGTTCCCCACTCTCTCACAGCCAGTCTGCACCAGGTGCCTCCTGCTCCTCTTCATGCCTGTCCACCCGCCTCCTGCTTCTCTTCCACTGCTCTAGCCCACACGCCTCTCGGCGCCCGTCCAAACCCCGGCAGCCCTTACTAACTGGCCTCCCTGACCTTTCCCAGCTGCATATCTGATCTCGAACCCCTACTTTAAAGCCTTCCACGGCCCTCAGTTTCCTGCAAGGTGACTCAAGCGTGTGTCTTCTGCCTCAGCAAACACCACTCCCCATTCTGACATTCTGAGCTCTTGCCACACGAGTTCTCTTTCATTCCTTGGATACTCCCTTTTGCTTCAGTAATGTTCCCTCTATCTCAAAGGCTCCTCCACCCGATCCCTTCTTCTGATGCCTTCACGCCTACTCATTGTCAATAGTCACCTTCTCCAGGTGTCAGATTCCTTTGTTACAAGCTCTCAAGGACCACATTCTTTTTCTTTAGAGCACCTGTCTCAATTTATCCTTACATGCTCATAAACACTCCTGCTTAATCATGTCTATCTCCTCCATTAGGCTGAACACCTTGTGAAACAAAGACCACCTCTGTCATTATTTCCCGGAAGCCAACTCAGCAGCCAGCACATTAAAAAAAAAAAAAAATCAATAAATTTGTTGAGCTATTGATACTCCAGCTCCAAAATCTAACATTAAAAAGGAGAAGAAAAACTATTTGGGAATACAAATAAAGAAAGGAAGATTAAAGATGTAAAGATTATAACTTTCTCAATATGCAAGACTGATCATAGATACAAAAGGTCAAGAGATACCTCAAGGTCTATCAACATGAAAAACATCCCATCTACAAACAGAATAATTTAGGATTTAGGCTGAACAGACATAGTCCATATGAGAGCTCTAAAAATGAACAACATTAGGAGGTAAGGACTGCAACAGCGAGAGACAAGGGCTCGTAGGGGACAGGAGAGCCTGCACTGCACAGATCTGGTCCAGCCGTGGAGGTTCTGTAATCCCTGATAACACAGTCACAGTTCCGGGCTGCTCACTGTCTCTGGTCTGATCCCCATCCCATCACACTGCCCTGTTGTGTGTTTCTATGTTGCTTCTGGGCATGCGCGAAATGCACAAATAAATATTCTCAGCCCAATAAAGGTGAGAAAAAGGAATAAGCTATTGGAAAGCGAGGATTCCTCCACCCCTTTGTTTTAAGTCTTAGGGGCCTATGTGTTATACCTCAGAGCTTACACAGACAAGGAATGTGAAGACAGCTAACAACATCCAGAAATTGAGATGGCAAACTGAGTGGGGAACAATCCTGCCATGTAGAGAAGAGGCTGAGAAGTAAGGCAAACACTCCAGGGCCGCCCCCCTGCTCAGTACCAGCACCGTGGCCAGTCTAAAGGAATGCGCCCACTCTTCAGCTAAGGTTGGTCTTAAGCCCCGGCACAAGAAGCATCCTCGTGGCCTGGACAGACCAGTCCCATGTGGCCCCCTGCAAAGCTCCTACTTGTGGAAAAGATGTCCACAGGGCAGTTTCCTCGCAGCCTGCATGGAGTCCCAGCAGATGGCGCAGTCATCGTTATTGACAGCCAGCTCCTCTGGAGTTGCCACTGCAAACCTGTAAGGAAGAAAATGAAAGCCATCACAGAGTGCACCTGGCAGGGATCTCTGTCAATCCCACAGACACTGAGCATCACTTGCATCACAACTTTCACCTTCCCATCAGCACAGTTACAGAGGAATCACGTTCAACATGGAATCTCCACCCACGAAAACCATGGCAACCACGCTCTCTCCAGACATCACCAAAGAGCAAGAAACCCATACACAGAAACCGACTGTGTCGTAACGTAACAGCCCTCGTTGACGATGACATGAGCGGACATTTCTGGGTAGATGAGAGGAGTTAAGACACCTCAGAGAGCCAAACTGCTCCCCTGCACACAAAAAGGATGGCTGTTAATCTCACACCTTTCAGACTTGGTTTAGTCTCAGGATGCCAAGTAAACACCTCACTGAGGTTAAGAGTGTGAGAGACAGAATGTGTGTTTGTGTTTGTGTGTGTCTGTGTGTGGATGTAAGCATGCATGTGTAAGGAATAAAAAGGGCAGAAGCCCAAAGAGACTTCCATTTAAAAATAATGATAAAAATAACAATATAATAAAAGAACCTAATATTTACCCAGTACTGTTCTAAGTATATTATGTTCATTATCCCACTGAATCCACCCAACATTCCAGAAAGAAGGTATTGTTATTATCCCTAGGCTTAAGCAACCCAGGCACAGGGAGGTAAGTAAACTGTCCAGAATCACACGGTAACTAAGCGGGCTTCACATCTAGGCAGTCTGACTCCCGAGCCTGCACTCTTCACCATTCCATTAACAGCTGAAAAAAGCAGGGATATAACCCAGGATCTGTTATTATTAAAGATCTCAAACGTGTCAACATGGGCGGCGTCAACCTGCTGACTCACCTGGCTTCCATGTTTCCGACCACTCGCAAATAGTTCTTGTGCCGGCGGATGCGACGCTGTACTTCATGAAACAGGTAACGCAGCTGCATGAAGATGACCAAGCTGGCCATGGACAACCAGATGTTTCCAAACAACTTGATGAGAGGGAGAGAGAATAAAATGTACAATAAAGGTCAACGCGAACTGGCTAGCGCTAAGGGCGAGGCCAGCAACGGAAGGTCTGAGTCCTGGGTAAAGGTGAGCAGGAGCAGCCACTGGGGAAGCAAATGCACATACCTCTCTCACAACCCTCAACACTGCCCATGCTCCTGGGCCTACTCATTCCATCCACAGCCATCTGTTCTGAGGAACTCACCAGAAAGTTTAAAGCTTTATGCCAAATGATGTACATTCATGCAATTATAAAACAGAAAATCAGGAAACAGACCAAACGCCCAGCAGGGGAACAGTTATACTGTGAACTCACATAATGTAATATTATATACTCATTACATGTATCATAAAATATAATTATATCCTATTATATTGTATATATAACATTTTGAAGATTAATAATATGGGTAAATAATATTTTAAATGAAAAGAGGAAAAAAGTACTTCAAAAAAACTAATATATGACCAAAAAATTATATAAAGATGTGAAGAGGCAAACAACTGAATAAAATCTAAATACTCTTATTATGGGAGCAGGGTGTTCAACAGCTAGAGGTAGAGAATCGAAGGAAGGAAACTGGTCAAAAGGTACAAACTTTCAGTTATAAAATAAAAACTTAGTGGGGATATAACATACGACATGATAACTATAGTTATAACAGTGCCGTACGATGTATTTCAATTAAATCATCATACCTCTGTCGTGGAATTTTTATCTTAAAGGTATTAAAATGATTTAGAAGAAATGTTGCTAGCATAGGAAGATGCACAGAATACAACAGCTACAAAAACCTAAGCTATATGCCCAATACATGATGAACATATGGCTTTGAATAAATAAAGAAGCAGTAACCACAAAAAAAAAGTCAACACTTAACTTAGGACATTTGTTGGGGGCGGGGGGGCTTTTTTTTTTAAAGTACGTTTTCGAAGTCATTTTTTAAAAGTACACTTAGAAATGTGCTATGTTCAACTCCCAAATTTTTAAATGCTACTTTGACCAGCTTACTATATAAACAAATTGCCCATCAAATATGTTGATTCTCACCATTCTGAGATCACTGATGTGCTAACCAGGGAAGCAGGTTTTCAACATGGTGATTTCTTGCACACCGAAGTAAAATGCAAACAATGAAGTAGGAGAAATTAAGAATAAAGACTTTGCTTTTAATTACAAAGATGGAACATTTATGCATCCATGAATGTGGGAGTCCCCTTTACCACCTACAAAGTAACTGCTAAATATCAGAAGCCACAGAATCTATGAGGAGAGGAATTCTCTTAATACCAAGCTAAAAGAATTATCTACTGACTTTGTCAGCAGAGTGAGTTAGGTCTCCTGGGAGGACAGCAAGCACTTCTTGAGCTGGGCACCAAAGCTGTTCCACACTGTTTTACACCCATTGGCCAGAAAGAAAAAAAAAGGGGAGGGGCACAGTTGCATCATTTTCATAGTCTTTTAAGTGGGTCATCCACAAATGTTTCACTTATTAAACTCTGTACTAAACAGAGTTCCTGATTCTAAAAACCTTAGCTCTCTCTGCAGGAGTTCCCTCTGGGAAACTTACCAACATGTGAATATGGTGCATGAGGTCCAAGGACAAGAGAGTGAGCTCCATGACAAAATCTGTGTAATAGACATACGTCCCCTTTCCTTCCCATGTCCCTTCATGGTTGAGGTCCCAGAGGTGAATTACATATCTGCCACAAACAGAGAAGAATCATGTTAATGATTTACTGTCACAATTGAATCTGTTTCAAATAGGATAGAGTCATATTTTTACAAATTTTTTACATGTTATATTTTAAAATCAACTGTACGAGTAGACTTCCATCACCTCCCTCCCAAATTTCTACTCACCGTAAAATCACATGAGCAGTCCTCACTGTCACAAGAAGAGACTATTTTAAAAAAGAGAGATTTTTTTTTCCTTTTAGTAAAGTTTAGGATTGCTCAGACCAAATTAACTTTTGCAAAATGATAAAAGACAAACATTTCTCAGTTCAATTAAAAAGCAGGTTGTTCAATGGCTGGGGGGGTGAGGGGGACTTGGAGGATGGCAGTCACAAGCTACCGGTTATAAGGTAAATAAGTACGGAGGAGGTAACGTGTAACATGACTACAGGCAATAGTGCTGTGTCGTATCCTTCAAAGTTGTGAAGAGAGGACATCCTAAAAAGTTTCATCACAGGGAAAAAGACGTTGTGGGGGTATTAAGAGGATACTTATTGTGGTAATAATCATTTCACAAATTATTATCACCATTATGTTGTACACCTTAAACTTATACAGACTGTATATCTCATTAAAACTGAAAGAAAAAAAAAAAGCAAGTTACCAACCATTTTAGTTCATGTGCTTCAAATTTGCATGGAATATTCTCATGACCTAGAAACTCAACTTTTATTGAGCCTTTTCCTGTTTATAGGTGACAACCAACTACACCTGTTCAGCTCCTGGGGATGCCTTCCACAATCTTGAGGTCACTGAGTTTGACAATCACTTCTATTTTGTACAGCACTGTGAAATCATCGTAATTGATAACCTGAAGAGGCTGTCTGAATGCCTGGTGACCATTTACCCAAGGTGAGGTTTAGACCCTACTATCCTAGACATCTACGAGTCCCTGCCTGCTGCATAATGCTTTCTGCACCCTGTTCACTGACATAGAAGAAAACCGAATGCAGGAAATCAATAACAAAATAAGACCTTCATGGTATTTTGCATTATAGAAACTAATGCTAAGAAAAGTTTCCTCTTAATCTAGAATTAAACATAAACATTCTTAGAGATTAGAAAACTTCCATTTACAAATAGAAAATATTTTGCACAGAAGAGAAACACTATAAAAACATGATTTAGTTCAAAATATCAAATCTATAACATGATATTTTATCTTAAGAACTTAATGAGCTAAAATAAAAATATGTACTATGACCCAATAGACCTATTTTAAGTATCTTTATTTTTAGGTATAGCTTTTTTAAAGTTTGGCCTAGTAGTAATTAAAAGCTCGAGAAACAAAAAAGGAAAACAATGTACTTACACTACATTATACTCCAAAATGAACACTATTAAGCAAAATAAATTTTAATCCTATTCTAACAAATTCCCAATTAGCAGTTTAAACTTACAGTTTTGATATTAGCCATCTATTAATAGTGATACTAGATATCTATTATTTCATTATTTCATTAATAGCAATTATGGACAAGATAAAAGTGTTTTTCCTTTGGCCTGAAAAAAAAAGCAAATATAGCCACTGAAAAGAAAGAACATACAAAAAATCTGATTTCTATTGAATAGAAGTTGGTATTTTCAGAAAGGTTTTTAAAAGTACATTTTAAATATACATGCCTATCTCAGATTATTCTCTGAAAATAACGAATACAGTTTCCATATTTATTGTATTATTTTGTAAAATCTTAATTTATGGCCTATCTAAACTAACCAATTACAGGTGGTAGTTAAGTCACTAAGCCAAGTTCAACTCTTTGCAACCCCCTGTACTGCAGCAGGTCAGGCTCCTCTGTCCATGGGATTTCCCAGGCAGGATTACTGGAGTGAGTTGCCATTTCCTCCTCCAAACCAATTACAGGGTATTTCCCTATTGTTACCAAGCACTGCTTCTTAAGGAGAAAACCTTTCCCACTTTGAAGTCACAGACCTTGGATTATGCTAATTTTACCCCTTTGGAACTTTTAGCAGTTCAGCTTCCATGCCATTTTCCCATTCATAAACAGGCATGTAAAGTATTTACAACAATCCCCAGTATACAGTAAGCACTATGTATAACTGCTAGCAAAAATAATTACAGCTGACCCTTGGGCAACAGAAGAGTGCCTAATTTATCGTCAGCCCTCCATATCCAATTCCTCTGCATCTGTGGATTCAACCACCCAGGGACCGGGTAGTATTTCCTCCTGAAAAATATCCACATGTAAGTGGACCCACACAGTTCACACATTGTTCAAGGGTCAAATATACTTTTTATTAGGTTGTAGCAAGGATTACATGAAATAACATACATAGAAGCATTCAGTACCAGAACCCAATCTAAAACAAAGGAACTCCAAAAATGTTTGTTAAAATGAAAGACCAGCTATCCATCATGGGTGAAAAATAATCTGTCAACCACCCTCTAGCTTCCTTGGAAATACACGGGAACACACCAGAGCAAAAGCCTATGTCTGTATCTTACCTCTGCAGCCATGAAAGCCAATGTGTGCATCCCATGGGTGTAGCCTGTGACGCAACAGACGACTGCTAACCCACAGCAGGAAAGCAGCATGGCGATCAGGAGGGACAGAACTCGGCCGTGGCTACTCATGGGGGTGGTGGGAGAAAAAGAAAGCTGGAAGGACAAAACAGAAGACAGAAGCTCATTCTTCAGCATGGCAGGGTTAAACCTGCCTAAGAAACTCAAGGTTAATCTTGGTGTCTTTGTTGGGAGGTCTGCACAGAAAAGTATCCCATTACTAGATGGTCAAAATTCTCCAGCCAACCTCAATATGAGTATGCGCTGATACCTTGAGATCTTCACCATTTAATTTAGGGACCATAACAATATACATGATATTTTCATCTCAAATTCTCGAGAATCCTCCTACCAGTGGGGTTACAAGCCTTTAGAAGCAACTTGCCAGAGTTCTGTCATTCTCCCTCTGGCTTCAACAGGACTCGGCAACACCATGTTCTGTCGTGTTCTTTCTCAATCTTGCTGTAATCCTAACCCCTCAAAGTCAGCTGGGGGGACATTCCTAGCCTGTTCACAGCTGGGACAACTGAAGTGCACTCCAGGTGAAGATGGGCCACTATCGTCGTGCTACGTTAATGGTACACAAGCAGAGGCAACAGCTTGGAGAAGGGAGGTCTGGAGCTGTGACTCCTGAGCAGGAGACTGTAGATACCAAACCAGCTGGGGAGACAAGCAGCACCTGTTCATGGCCTGGGATGGGCACTCAATTCTGAAACAGCTCAAGGCTGTGGAACTGAGATCAACCCACAAAGCGGTGCAAGGACCACCATGGTCTATGAAGACTGCATAAAGAAAGGGGCAAGGAACACTGTGGGGTGGGTTTCACAGAGTAGGATGGCAGGTGCGCATCTGCTCTGGATCTATGAGACCAGTTAGGGAGCACTCAGGAATGAAGATTCTCCGGCACAACTCTGCAGCCAAAAGGCAGAACTTACACCCAGATAGAAAACGATTCACTTCTCTAGGGACCAAGGGAGCAAAGGGAGCTGCCTTAGCGCTGGCCCGGGGGTGGAAACAACATACGCTAGTCAGAAAGAGGAGCCCCAAGGGCCAGAGTAAGAAGGGAGAAAACGGAAGGAGATTAGAAAGCATCTGGAAGAGATCAGCTATTTTTTCAGTTTAAGCTTCCCTTTCACTGCGATCAAAACAGTTTGTGTTAGGTGAACTGACCCCACGTGGGCTGTCATGTAACACTACTGGGGAGGGGAGAAAACCTCCTGAGGGGACACTGTCCCTGCATGCCTTGGGTGCTGCAGAAAGTTCCTCAAGAAACAGGCAGGAGGTGCCTGAGCCAGGAGCCTTCCCTGGGAGAGCTGTCCTGCACACGCATGTCACGGCTCATTCGTATGACACCACTCAGACCTGCCATGTGTATGCCTAAGCAGGAAAAGCAGAGCTTGGGTAAAAACTCACATATTCAAACCGGTCCTTGCAGAGCTGAACCATCAGGTGCAGAAATACTAGTCCAGCAAACCAGAGGCACCACATGACCACTTCTTCCACTGTTTGGACATTTAGCACCCCGAAAATGAAAATGAACTTGTAGAAAATAAAATTCCAAAACTTGTCTTTGAGGTGCTAAAAAGAAAAATATTTGTAAAGGTGAGTACCATTACACCTAACCCGTTCTAGAGACGGTAAGCTGGCTTTTAAGTAGGAGAGAATATTCTATTCTCTGTTTTCTAACATTTGTCCATGACAAAACCAAAGGCAAAGAAAGAAATGAGCCCTGTGAAGAACAAAGGTAAGACATCTAGGAAGTAATCTATAGATTCTGGAATGAATTCCTCAGTCAGTTATGAAATTTTAGACATTAAGAGTGGAATAATATTAGTTTAGTATAATATTAATAATATATGTTATATAACAGAATAAAACACAGAATAAGAAAGAACGGTGACATCTACAAGTATCATTTTTACTACTTCTGCTCTCTGAATTCTTAAAACAAAGATTAGACATTCTTTTTTTTAAACATCCTTCAGATTCAAAAAGAACATATGCTAATTTTCCAGCCATAATCAATAATGTATGAAAATGTACAAAGAAAAGGTAAAACAAAAATGATGACTTAACATTTTCATGCAATTTTCTTCCTAAATGTAAAACACTGATTGATGCCAATGAACACTGTCTGAATGGACCACTTTAGTGGTTACAGATGGTCACTGAAATGTTTTTTCACCATTCAAAAAATATTGCAATGAATATCTTTGTACAAGATTCTATTTTTTCAGCAATCAAAGGTTATGGATGTTGTTATGGTTTCTAATTATAAATGTACACGCCCATATAAGTATATCTGCTTCACTGTACTCTTTCTTACACTGAGAATGTCCAATTTTAAAAATATTTACCGTCCTGAAAAAAAAAGAAGGGCAACGAGGAGCATCAACCCAACAGATATTAAAAAGCACCATCAAGCTTGGTGGTGGAACCCGAGTGTGGAGGAGGATGGAAACATGGCTCCTAAGGTTACTTTTATATAAAGTTTTTAAACTGTGTAAATGTTTCACAAATTCAAAATTTTAAACAGAAAGAAAAGCAAAATTGAAAAAAAAAAAAACCAGAAATAATTGAACCCACATGTGGAACACATTGATAACAAGACTATTTAAAGATAAGAGTTATTTTGAGAACTTTAAAACACTGTACTGTGCCTAGACACCCTTTGTTCAGAGAATAAAATGAACTAGGAATCCTTAGTGAATGCCTGTTTCCAGATCTGGGGCAGGAAGCATGAGGTGAAGCTAGAACATTCTGTGCCCTGGTTCTGAACCTTTGTTCCACCATCTATTTCCTGTGCGGCTTTGGTTACCATCCCCATGCTTTGGTTTCCCATCTGTAAGACAGGTCTTATAACAACAGCATATATCTCATAGAATAGTTGGGGGAACTAAGTAAGTTAATACATATATTGTGCACAGACAAATGCCACAGTAGGCATTAAGTGCATTAAAAAAAAACAAATCCTTGTTCTACACCGCCACTTAACAGTTTAATATTTGGCCCAGTTTAGGAATTCAATGTCTTTGCCCCTAGTATTTACTCTACTTCTTCAACTTCAAGCACCCAGAGAGTAAACCCATGTCAACTCTGTAGTGTTCTAACTCAAAACAGTGCTTAGTAAATACTACAGGATGACTCTGGTCAAAAACGGTCATCACAGAACAACATAAAAGACGTGATCTATACAGAAAAAAGAGATGAGTGACAAATGGGCCGATTATGACTACCTCCAGGTATTTAAAAGTCTCTGTAATACTTCAAGGTTAGTTTTCTGTAAATTTTGAACTGGTATTTAACATTTTAGGACACATAAAGTGGTACATAAGGCTCACAGCTGCCAGAACAATCTACCAACAATTGGACAGTTTGCTTGGCCTGACTGATTTCTCGCCCACAAGTTAAAGTTTTACTTGAAAACAGAAGAAGCATCAAAGAAAGCTTTTGGGGACTTCGCTGGTGGTCCAATGGCTGGGGGCCCGAGTTTGATCCCTGGTCACGGAACTAGATCCCACATGCCACAACTAAGATCTGCTGCAGCCAAATACACAAATTAAATAAAAAATTTTTTTAAGTTTTTGTATGCTACGAAAAAAACTATGTTCTATTAATCCCATCTGGGAGACCTCTGGAGTTGATATTTTGCAGAAAGTGCTCAATACTCACTAATGAAAAACTGGGGGGAAAACAAACAGCCCTGCTCTTCACAGCATCTGAGGGCTCAATCACACAGTAACTGCATTTTAACTCTGCCCAGGACCTCAGCTCACTTGACAACAAGAGGTCTGGGTTGAAAAGGGTATGCAAGGGGTGAGGCCACTGTGTACTGTTAATGTATTGACAGTAGGTTTTTGTGTCTTACCACTGGAATAAGACAAAGTACAACATAATTCCGCTCATATGTTATCGTTAAAAAGGCCAGTTCTAAAGTCTTACTTTAAAACACACCATTCTATACTCTATCCACTAAAATCCTTTGGGGAACTGCCAATCTGCACAGTATGTTCGTGGCATTAATTCTTTAATGAAAGCACATCCTGTTCATATATACATTCTGAGAAATAATGTTCAAATGTCAGACTATCTCACCTGAACACTGACTTGCAAAATGGGGAATCTTAATATTCCTTTCCAAAGGGAAAAACTAAAATCTCTCAGTAAATTCCTTTGGAAAAGTACCCATATTCTAAAGAATGAGATACATACAATTATTCAAACAAAAAAAGTTGGAGATTCTTTCAGAATTACCTCATAAATGTCATGGGGAAATAGCAATCAAGAACAATACTAGGACAGCCTGGTTACAATTAATACAGGCTGTGGACTACATGAAGTATTTTACCAATGCCGAACTTCCTGATGTTGATCATTGTCCTATGGTTTCATAAGACAAGGTCCTTGCTCTTAGGAAACATATAGTGCACTACTTGAGGTTCTGTATGATGTCCCCGTTCACTCTCAAACAGATCAGAAAAAACATATCTAGATAAAAGGTGAATAGATATAGATATTTATATATAGATATATAATATAGACATTTATATATATATATAAAAGGTGAATGTTAGAGCAAATGGGGCAAAATGTTAGTAACTCTGAATCTGGATAAAATCTATATGGGAGTTCTTCATACTATTTGTGCAACTTTTCTGTAAGTTTGAAATTATACCCAAGAAAGTTTTTGTTTTTTTAACTTAGTTACAAGAATGCATCCTTGCTGTGTGGACTTACCTGTCTTTCGCTCACTCGAAGAGGGCCAAACACAATACACTGGATTAGCTTAGCCACCAACATCAAAATGCAGCAAGCAGTATTTACTAGAACCTGTACACAAACCAAAGAAAGGAAGTTTATTTCCTCTTGTTGAAAAATAAATGCAGCTCTAAAAATTTTCTATTGGGAATTCAGCCAACATTTCTAATGACTGAACCTTTCCAGTTTTCTACTAGTACAAGATCAGTAACTTCTGAAGAGGCACATTTTTATGGGTGGTGGGGCTATGGATGAGGAGTAGGGAGGGAAGGTACCAGCTTGGTGGTTAACTCACAGAGCCCTGTCCCAATGTATACCCTTCAGAAGGCCATCATCCCCTTCAGTCTTAACTGAATTGAGCGTAAACTCTATACTGTATGTGTAAAACCATATACACCTTAGAAAACCGTATCTCCGAGGCATATCAATTCTCACATTAAGATTTTGAACAGTCTAGAAGAAAACTTTTCCAGAAAATGTAGTTATCATGAACAGTAAAAGTCCAGCACCCAAACTTCCTACACTGCTCTGTTCAAAAACAGGAAATAGGGAGAAGAGGGTGAATGGTGAGAGAGTCTACAAGATCATGGAGAATTGAGAATCAAAAACATACACATTTTCAAATATATTGCAATGGGACAAAAGATACCTGTGCTTGGTGTTGGCCTTAAAGGAAAGGTTCTGGGGCATTCGAGGGGAGCAGAATCAAGAAAGCAGGAAGAAAGAAGAAAACTGGCAGGAGGAGCTGAGAACTGCAACCATGAGACGCCAATGACAGTGCAAGGCCTTCTTCACTAGCAAGTGGAAAACTTCCTTAGTAACTAAGAAAGACCTTCCACCTAAACAACAAATCTAATGCTTACAAATGAAATTGTGGGCTGCCCCAACTCAGAAGTTAGTCTGGCATACCATCTTACTGATGCTCCAATGATTTTTAAAACCAAAGAATCTGAAAAAGCCAAAAGGACCTTGATGCAGAACTGTACAGAGGACTTTTAGTTAGAGCAAATGAAAATGACACCAAAGACAGAAAAGACTACTTCAATCTCTGTTTCAATAAGTGTTCAGGAAGGTGGAGGTGCCAGATTCCTCTTCCCAGGTCAGACGTCCCTCTACTTCTAAAAGAAGCAAGCGATGTTTTCAAAATGAGTAAATAAAGGAAGGTGACAAAAGAGGGTAATATAAGGAAGGAAACTCCCTAGGATCTCTTCAGGTTCCTCTCTGTACTTAACATTACCCAGCCCTTTGGTAACCCTGATGCAATATGTATCATGAATGGTAGCCCTGATTCGTTACAAAAGAATAAATTATGTTTAGTTACATTCTGCCTGTCTAATGGGACAAGGAAGCATGGGATGTATTTTCAAAGAATTAAAACAAAAATAGTGCTGAAAAACAAAACTGTTCTGGTAATTAGTTTCTTCAGATAACCAGAAAAAAAAAAAAAAAAAAAGAAATTAGCTATCCAAAACATCCTAACCTCCTTAAGTATTGTGGAACAGCCCTATTCAAAACATTCCAACAAATTGGATAGAATACTAAATTTTAAGGAGATGAAAAGGATGTTTAAAAGGCTCATCTTCCTTGTGCTCTAAATCAGTTAGTGGGAACCCCAATCATGTCAATTAAGGAAAAAATGCCATAAGACAAAACTACAACCACAGTCCCTCATGCCATATGCCCCAGCTGAACCGGATTTTTAAAATCAGCCAAACATCCATTCTCAGCCTAATTACAACACAATTTTTTTTTAGTCTTCCTGTTTTTGCAGGTAGGCATATGAAATGCAGAAATAAATTCAACATATTTAGCACCTACATGTTAAAGGTATGTGGGAGGTTAAAAGAAATGAAGTTGATTTGGACCCTGCACTCAAAGAGCTGTTAAGATCCACAGGACACAGAACTTGGTCAACATCTAACAGGCCAAGCCAGCTGCTCTCCTGAGAACAACAGGAGAAATCAAATTTAGGGTCACTCAACCATTTCTCTAACCTAAACAGTCTTCTCACATACCCTGGGGTACAAAATAAGCAATAAAGTATTACTTCTCAGTTAAAAAAATTTTTTTTTCAGTTTTCCTAAGTTCAAAGATAAGGTATAAAAACTCTGTAACTCTGATTTACCAAAAAAAAAGGTGAAAGTCTCTGATAATTCCATCATTAGTAGATAATTATTTCTACTTTAAATATAAATGGAAGATTTGAAAATTAGCATGGCTATAAAGGGGGAAAGAGATTGATACTAGTAAACTGATATTAGGAAGAGATTTCACATAAAAAAGAAAAAGATAATATTTTGTGAACTTTATATGAAAGTGAAAGCTATACAAGATTGGAAGTAACTAAAGATTTTAAGATCATGAAAATGTGCTTTTAAAACACCTCAGTTCAGCTGAGTTGCTTAGTCGTGTCTCACTCTTTGTGACCCCATGGACTGCAGCACACCAGGCCTCCCTGTCCATCATCAACTCCCAGAGTTGACCCAAACTCATGTCCATTGAGTCGATGATGCCATCCAACCATCTCATCCTCTGTCGTCCCCTTCACCTTCAAGCTTTCCCAGCATCAGGGTCTTTTCAAATGAGTCAGTTCTTTGCATCAGGTAGCCAAAGTATTGGAGTTTCAGCTTCAACATCACTCCTTCTAATGAACACCCAGGACTGATTTCCTTTAGGATGGTCTGGTTGGATCTCCTTGCAGTCCAAGAGACTCTCAAGAGTCTTCTCCAACACCACAGTTCAAAAGCATCAATTCTTCAGCACTCAGCTTTCTTTATAGTCCAACTCTCACATCCACACACGACTACTGGAAAAACTATAGCCTTGACTAGACAGACCTTTATTGGCAAAGTAATGTCTCTGTTTTTTAATATGCTGCCGAGGTTGGTCGTGAAGAGTTGGACACAACTGAGTGACTTCACTTTCACTTTTCACTTTCATTCACTGGAGAAGGAAATGACAACCCACTCCAGTGTTCTTGCCTGGAGAATCCCAGGGATGGGGGAGCCTGGTGGGCTGCCGTACATGGGGTCACGCAGAGTCGGACATGACTGAAGCGACTTAGCAGCAGCAGCAGCAGGTTGGTCGTCACTTTCCTTCCAAGGAGTAAGCATCTTTCAATTTCATGGCTGCAGTCATCATCTGCAGTGACTTTGGAGCCCCAAAATATAAAGTCTGACACTGTTTCCCCATCTATTTGCCATGAAGTAATGGGACCAGATGCCATGATCTTAGTTTTCTGAATGTTGAGTTTTCAGCCAACTTTTTCACTCTCCTTTCACTTTCATCAAGAGGCTCTTAGTTCCTCTTCGCTTTCTGCCATAAGAGTGGTGTCCTCTGCATATCTGAGGTTATTGATATTTCTCCCGGCAATTTTGATTCCAGCTTGTGCTTCATCCAGCTCAGCATCTGGCATGATGTATTCTGCATATAAGTTTAATAAGCAGGGTGACAACATGCAGCCTTGACGTACCCCTTTCCCAATTTGGAATCAGTCTGTTTTTCCATGTCCACTTCTAACTGTTGCTTCTTGACCTGCAAACAGATTTCTCAGAAGGCAGGTCAGGTGGTCTGGTATTCCTAGCTCTTGAAGAATTCTCTTCTACTTACAGAAAAAAATGTCAATTTCACACATACTGTCATTCCAACACATATATAAATTTCAACACTGACAGAGCCTTGAAAAATTGAAAATACAGGAAGAAACATAATTCAAGCTGTCTTCATTTAAAAGTAAATCCCTGGATTAACATATAAACACTGTCATATATAAAGTGCTTCCCTGATAGCTCAGTTGGTAAAGAATCCGCCTGCACTGCAGGAGACCCCAGTTCAATTCCTGGGTCAGAAAGATCCACTGGAGAAGGGACAGGCTGCCCACTCCAGTATTCTGGCCTGGAGAATTCCACGGACTGTATAGTCCATGGGGTCGCAAAGAGTTGGACATGACTGAGTGACTTTCACTTTCATTATATATAAAATAGATTAGCAACAAGGACCTACTGCATAGCACAGGCAACTCTACTCAGTATTCTGTAATAACCTATATGAGAACAGAATGTGGAAAAGAAGGGATACATGTGCATGTATAACAGTCACTTAGCTGTACACCTGAAACACAACGCGGTACATCTACTATATTCCCTATAAAACTAAAAGCAGATTGCAAATCAGACCCCACTAGGTCATCAGTGATATTCTTACAGAAACAACATTCCAGTCCATACTTAAACCAATAAAACCATGACAAACCTTCTCACCTTCAATAATCAAAATGAGACTCACTTTCAACAGGCCTAGTCTGAACTTGATCCTTACAGACCACAGTAAAAGTACTAACCTCCTTCTATAATCTTCCCTTGTGGGCAGAATCCAAACTTACACATAAATAAATCTAAGTTTAAGGAGCTCACTGGAACACTGTTTATAAACACCAGAAAAATGGAAAACAGTTACATGGCCATTAGGGAGAATAGTTCAGTAAAGTATAAAAACAGCCATTCAATGGAATACAATGAAGCCAGGAAAACTAACTCAGCAGTTCGACATTTACTAGCATTATATAGAACCTTCAAGATAACTTGCTCACTGTAAAAAAGCAAAGTGTAGAAATGTGATTACTATGCTACTTTCTGTGTAAAAAAGAAAAGAATATGTATATATACTATGGGTTTCCCTGGTGGCTCAACAATAAAGAATCCATCTGCCAGTGCAGGAGATGTGGGTTCAATCCCTGGGTCGGGAAGATCCCCTGGAGAAGGAAATGGTAACCCACTCCAGTATTCCTGCCTGGAGAATTTCATGGACAGAGGAGCCTGGCGGTCTATATAGTCCCTGGTGTCACAAAGGACTCAGATATCACTTAGCGACTAAACAATAACAACATATATACCGTATTGTATATATACTATATATATCTGTATAATAAGTTAATGCGAACTGCATCAAGGACTAGATCAATCTGGGTGTTTCTTAATTTTCTACTTAACACCAGCACTAATTACAAGAAACTGGTAAGGGCCACTTCGAAGGGAGGGAGGCAGGTAAGAGGGAGAGGGAGATTTACTTTTCATTGTAGACATCACTTGTGCACCTTTTGCCTTCTGTACCATGAGCATACGTCATTTATTAATTTTTTTAACTTAAGAATCGATTGGAAAAAAATAATCTATTCAAGTTTAGAATCTAACCTGACCAGTTCTGAAGTTTCACATTACTTTTCTCATTGTACCATGGGAGACAGACAAGTAACAAACCCAAACTGGGTAGCCTAAGTCACAAGTTAACCTGGTATAACACACTGTATTTCTACTATATTAAAATACTTCAGAAAAGTTTCTCCTATCTATAGCAGTGTTTAAAAAAACAACTTTAATATTTTTTGAAAATCTCACCAAATGCCTTTATTTTTTCTTGTCTACACAAAATAAAAACAAGTTTTCCTAGTCCTTGAGTAGCCTTAACCAAACAGACCAGGTAGTAATGACCCAAGGGACCCCTACTGAATCCAGCTTAAAGTAATTCCCTTTGCTCTGCTGCTGCTGCTAAGGCACTTCAGTTGTGTCCAACTCTGTGCGACCCCATAGACGGCAGCCCACCAGGCTCCTCCGTCCCTGGGATTCTTCAGGCAAGAACACTGGAGTGGGTTGCCATTTCCTTCTCCAATGCATGAAACTGAAAAGTGAAAGTGAAGTCACTCAGTCGTGTCCGACTCCTAGCGACCCCATGGATTACAGCCTACCAGGCTCCTCCATCCATGGGATTTTCCAGGCAAGAGTATCGGAGTGGGGTGCCATTGCCTTCTCCATCCCTTTGCTCTAAAGGCCGCATAAGAAAACTTTTCTCCCAGAACAGCTCTACTGTTCACCTAGAAGAAACAAAAACTAAGTTATGAGACAGGCTGGTCTGTGAGGAAGAGAAGAGGTGCTAACAGACAGCTTGGCCACATTTATCACTGTGTGACCCCGTGGGTGTTTCTGATTCTATAAAATGCTGGCTACCAATGGGTCATTGTACATTCCTGGTGGCTCAGACGGTAAAGCATCTGCCCGCAATGTGGGAGACCCGAGTTCGATCCCTGGATTGGGAAGGTCCTCTAGAGAAGGAAATGGCAACCCACTCCAGTATTCTTGCCTAGAAAACTCCATGGACGGAGGAGTCTGGTGGGTTATAGTCCATGGGGTCGCAAAGAGCTGGACATGACTGAGCAACTTCACTTAACGGGGTATTATTTATGACCTTGTGACAAAATGCAATTCAACTCCCAGGAACCATTTCAAGGATACAATCGATAGGGATATTACTTAGTCTCCTACTTACCACCAACACTACCTACCTCCCAGCCCCCACCCCCACCACACATACACAAACACATCTTTTATCAGTGTCCTCTTTTAAGGACACTCAGTTCAGATCAGTTGCAGTCATGTCCGACTCCTTGCAACCCCCTGAATCGCAGCACGCCAGGCCTCCCTGTCCATCACCAACTCCTGGAGTTCACTCAAACTCATGTCCATCAAGTCAATGATGCCATCCAGCCATCTCATCCTCTGTTATCTCCTTCTCCTCCTGCCCCCAATCCATCCCAGCATCAGGGTCTTTTCCAATGAGTCAACTCTTTGAATCAAGTGGCCAAAGTACTGGAGATTCAACTTTAGCATCAGTCCTTCCAGTGAACACCCAGGACTGATCTCCTTCAGAATGGACTGGTTAGATCTCCCTGCAGTCCAAGGGACTCCCAAGAGTCTTCTCCAACACCACAGTTCAAAAGCATCAATTCTTTGGTGCTCAGCTTTCTTCACAGTCCAGCTCTCACATCCATACATGACCACTGGAAAAACCATAGCCTTGACTAGACGTACCTTTGTTGACAAAATAATGTCTCTGCTTTTGAATATGCTCTCTAGGTTGGTCATAACGTTTCTTCCAAGGAGCTAAGCGTCTTTTAATTTCATGGCTGCAATCACCATGTGCAGTGATTTTGGAGCCCCCCAAAATAAAGTTTGACACCGTTTCCACTGTTTCCCCATCTATTACCCATGAAGTGATGGGACCAGATGCCATGATCTTCGTTTTCTGAATGTTGAGCTTTAAGCCAACTCTTTCACTCTCCTCTTTCACTTTCATCAAGAGGCTTTTTAGCTCCTCTTCACTTTCTGCCATAAGGGTGGTGTCATCTGCATATCTGAAGTGATTGATATTTCTCCCGGCAATCTTGATTCCAGCTTGTGCTTCTTCCAGCCCAGGGTTTCTCATGATGTACTCTGCACAGAAGCTAAATAAGCAGGGTAACAATATACAGCCTTGACGTACTCCTTTTCCTATTTGGAACCAGTCTGTTGTTCCATGTCCAGTTCTAACTGTTGATTCCTGACCTACATGTAGGTTTCTCAAGAGGCAGGTCAGGTGGTCTGGTATTCCCATCTCTTTCAGAATTTTGCAGTTTATTGTGATCCACACAGTCAAAGGCTTTGGCATAGTCAATAAAGCAGAAATAGATGTTTTTCTGGAACTCTCTTGCTTTTTCCATCATCCAGCGGATGTTGGTAATTTGATCTCTGGTTCCTCTGCCTTTTCTAAAACCAGCTTGAACACCTGGAAGTTCACGGTTCACGTACTGCTGAAGCCTGGCTTGGAGAATTTTGAGCATTACTTTACTAGCGTGTGAGATGAGTGCAATTGTGCAGTAGTTTGAGCATTCTTTGGCCTTGCCTTTCTTTGGTATTGGAATGAAAACTGACCTTTTGCAGTCCTGTGGCCACTGCTGAGGTTTCCAAATTTGCTGGCATATTGAGTGCAGCACTTTCACAGCATCATCTTTCAGGATGTGAAATAGCTCAACTGGAATTCCATCACCTCCACTAGCTTTGTTCGTAGTGATGCTCTCTAAGGCCCACTTGACTTCACATTCCAGGATGTCTGGCTCTAGATGAGTGATCACACCATCGTGATTATCTGAGTCATGAAGATCTTTTTTATATAGTTCTTCTGTGTATTCCTGCCACCTCTTAATATCTTCTGCTTGTTAGGTCCATACCATTTCTGTCCTTTATCGAGCCCATCTTCGCATGAAATGTTCCCTTGGTATCTCTAATTTTCTTGAAGAGATCTCTAGTCTTTCCCATTCTGTTGTTTTTCTCTATTTCTTTGCATTGATCGCTGAGGAAGCCTTTCTTATCTCTCCTTGCTATTCTTTGGAACTCTGCATTCAGATGCTTATATCTTTCCTTTTCTCCTTTGCTTTTCGCTTCTCTTCTTTTCACAGCTATTTGTAAGGCCTCCCCAGACAGCCATTTTGCTTTTTTGCATTTCTTTTCCATGGGGATGGTCTTGATCCCTGTCTCCTGTACAATGTCTCGAACCTCCGTCCATAGTTCATCAGGCCCTCTATCTATCAGATCTAGTCTCTTAAATCTAGTTCTCACTTCCACTGTATAATCATAAGGAATTTGATTTAGGTCATACCTGAATAGTCTAGTGGTTTTCCCTACTTTCTTCAATTTAAGTCTGAATTTGGCAATAAGTTCATGATCTGAGCCACAGTCAGCTCCCGGTCTTGTTTTTGCGGACTGTATAGAGTTTCCCCATCTTTGGCTGCAAAGAATATAGTCAATCTGATTTTGGTGTTGACCATCTGGTGATGTCTATGCGTAGAGTTTTCTCTTGTGTTGTTGGAAGAGGGTGTTTGCTATGACCAGTGTATTCTCTTGGCAAAACTCTATTAGCCTTTGCCCTGCTTCATTCTGTTTTCCAAGGCCAAATTTGCCTGTTACTCCAGGTGTTTCTTGACTTCCTACTTTTGCATTCCAGTCCCCTATAATGAAAAGGACATCTTTTTTGGGTGTTAGTTCTAAAAGATCTTGTAGGTCTTCATAGAACTGTTCAACTTCAGCTTCTTCAGCATTATTGGTTGGGGCATAGGCTTGGATTACCGTGATATTGAATAGTTTGCTTTGGAAACGAACAGAGATCATTCTGTCATTTTTGAGATTGCATCCAAGTACTGCATTTCGGACTCTTTTGTTGACCATGATGGCTACTCCATTTCTTCTAAGGGATTCCTGTCCACAGTAGTAGATATAATGGTCATCTGAGTTAAATTCACCAATTCCAGTCCATTTTAGTTTGCTGATTCCTAGAATGTCGACATTCACTCTTGCCATCTCTTGTTTGACCACTTCCAATTTACCTTGATTCATTGACCTAACATTCCAGGTTCCTATGCAATATTGCTTTTTACAGCATCGGACCTTGCTTCTAACACCAGTCACATCCACAACTGGGTATTATTTTTGCTTTGGCTCCACCCTTTCATTCTTTCTGGAGTTATTTCTCCACTGACCTCCTGTAGCATACTGGGCACCCAACAACCTGGGGAGTTCCCCTTTCAGTATCCTATCATTTTGCCTTTTCATACTGTTCATGGGGTTCTCAAGGCAAGAATACTGAAGTGGCTTGCCATTCCCTTCTCCAGTGGGCCACATTCTGTCAGACCTCTCCACCATGACCCACCCGTCTGGGGTGGCCTCACAGGGCATGGCTTAGTTTCATTGAGTTAGACAAGGCTGTGGTCTGTGTGATCAGATTGACTAGTTTTCTGTGATTATGGTTTCAGTGTGTCTGCCCTCTTATGCCTCTCGCAACACCTACCATCTCACTTGGGTTTCTCTTACCTTGGACGTGGGATAAGAGACGGACTGCAACACTGGAATGTTACTTTTCTGCAGGTCCCAGTGACAAGTATAAAATGCCAATAATGCATTCCCCTCCTTATTACACTGATAATTGTGTTCCTCTTTTCACAACATTGAGGAAATAAATGAGATTACATATATAAAGCACATAGCACGCATCTAGCAAGCAATTAAATAGCTATCTCCTTGCCCCTCACTCTAGAGATTTTTCCTGTATTTCTGGGTTGTTTATCTAGGCTTATGTCCTATCATTTACAAGTTTACTCTTTTTCTTAAGTTGCCCCAAACATTTCTGGAGCTAACATTTTTCTCTCTTCTTTGGAATATTCATCTTATCAACACTCAAACCTAGCAAATTACTTTAATTTCTCAAGTTGTATAATTATGTGAAGATGGGCTCTTTAAGGCAAGAGTCAGAAACTTTTTCTCTAATGGGCTATTAGTAAATATTTTAGGCTTTGTAGGCCACATGCTCTCAGTCACATAGTCTTCCTTTAAAAAAAATTTTTTTTTAATGTAAAAACCAATATTAGCTAATAGGCCAAATAGGTCAACAAGGTTTGCTAATCTCTGCTCTCAGTGATCAGTTCTCTTTTATCCATTTTCATTTTCGGTAACTTTTTCCTTTGACATTTCTATTTCAACTATTCTATTTGCATCTAATTAAGTCATCAGAACCTTAAAATTTGTTCCATATTTCTGTTTCTCTATTTTACCACTTCCTGCTCTTACCATTTTAAAAGCAAAAATAAAAGTGGAAGGAAAAAAAAAAGAACAGAACAGGAAAAAACAAAAACAAAAAAAAACAGGAGAAAATAATCAAACTAATGAATAAGATTAGCAAAGTTGAAAAGCCAGAAACACCTGAACAATTCAAAACAATGATGGAAAAGGATCAGGAGATACTTTAATGGAAGGGACATCTGAACAATGTAAAATTAGCCTAGAAATAAATAACAAAATAAAACCTAATCTGGAATGAAAGTCTGGAATGGAAGTTCTAGAAAGACATAAAGAAAAAAACAATCAAGACAAATCTGGGTATTTGTTAGAGTAACACGCTGAGAACCTCCCCTCAAACCTGTTCTCAATATCCACGCCAGAGGGCCACCGGAAGAGCTTTCCTCTGAGCTGGACTCTAGCCACTGCATCTCCTAGTCTCTTCCCAGTCTACACAAATCCATCTTCCCCACTGCTGCCATAGGTTCCCCCTGAAAAAATCGTCTCATCAGGACAGCACCTTCTCCCCTCCACTCCCACTGAAACCCTTCTGCCCATGAAAATGTTCACACTCCTTAGCAGAGCAGGCGAGGTTTACATAACCTGTGACCTTCACCCCCTGCCCCATCCTCTCCCTGATCACCCATCCTCTCCCTGATCAGTTTCTCAACCATTAACGAGAGGAAAATCACTAGGACATTAATTAGAAAGAAGACATATTCCTAGCCATTTTCATCTAAACTGTGCACTATGAAAATATGTTTTAGAGAGCAATATGCAAAATAATAGCTAGCAGGGTTTTACAAATTGGCAGAAAGATCAACTGATTGTTTTTGTCTTGCTTGGTTTTTAAAAATTGAATGAGTGTCCTTGGGCAGGGCAAAAAAAAAAAACAGGATCCATTTTAACAAGGACTCCACCATGTATTCACTTAATTATGCTATCTGGAAGGTCTCAGAGGAAGGCTTTGGAGACTGCAACTCCTGTTCCACTACTAGAGCAGAAACTTAAGTAATGAGTGATGAGGAAAACTGATAATGCACACATGGAAGGTTTGAGGAACCAAGGAAAGCCAAGATAAAAGTGTGAAAACCACAGAGGAAAGATGGAAGAACAGCAGCAAGACCAACCGAGAAAAGAAAAAAAAAATCATCCACGGAGAGGAAGAAATCATAAACTCACTGGAGACAAGATCTGTTGAAAAAGCTGGGAAGAAAAGGAAATTTTCTTAAAAATCATAATTTTCACAGGAAATCAACAGGCTTTAATGTTTTGTGTTTATGTAATGTTTTATGAAGAGGTGCTAACCTTGGAACTGGAATGAGTTTTGTACAAAGAGATTGGCGGGGGGGGGCTAATCATTAAACAATACTGCTGCTGCTGCTGCTAAGTTGCTTCAGTCGTGTCCGACTCTGTGCCACCCCATAGACGGCAGCCCACCAGGCTCCCCCGTCCCTGGGATTCTCAAGGCAAGAATATTGGAGTGGGTTGCCATTTCCTTCTCCAATGCATCAAAGTGAAAAGTGAAAGTGAAGTCGCTCAGTTGTGCAGGACTCTTAGCGACTCCATGGACTGCAGTCTACCAGGCTCCTCCATCCATGGGATTTTCCAGGCAAGAGTGCTGGAGTGGGTTGCCATTGCCTTCTCCGATTAAGCAATACTAGTAGCAGCAGCAGCAGTTGTTAAACACTATAGCAGTTCCATCTCAAAGGCTTACTTGTATCTTATACTTAAATATATATATATCAAAGACTATATTATAATCTCAACATTTGACAAAAGCACTCTTCACATTACTTTATCTGCTAATTAAAGTGCAAAAAACAGATTTTTTAAAATCTGGGTTTAACAGACTTTAAACAAGAGACATGGGTTGAGTTCTTTCTCTTCTCCCTTCTTCCCTACTCTAAGGTTCAGCTTTACACAGCAGTGGAAGAAGGGAACTTCACCCTTCCCTTCCTTCTACTAATCTCTTCATCAGAAGGACCAAGAGACTTAATCTACACCCACAGAGTTCATAAATCCCACTGCTTCCTGATGAAGCACAGTGGGATTCATTACAACAAATGAGCTGTGTATCATTCCGTATACTTGGAATATTAACCCCAGTCATTTACAGCCGACTCTCAACCGAAATGGGAACTTAAAGGAGGAGACAAGACTCAAGACACCACAGCAAACCCTAGGGACAGACTTCAGTCCCAGAACAACTTTTCCTGATCACTGTGGGATTTCTATGTGGCATTCAAAGGCCAAGGTGGAAACCAAGTTCTTTAGCCAAAATACTGTTGATCTGCCCGCCTGAAATTATCTGTTCTAATAAGTGAAACTAGCATTTATGCCTCCTAAAAGCTGCTTATCTTACACTGGCAGACAAACTGGAAACCTTGTTTTAACATGGATCACTAGCAGGAGAAACCCTGAGTTAAAATGAAGAGACATCTCTCGACTCCAAATGTTTTGGCTGCCTTCAGACATCAAAGGAAACTTTCACGAATTACCAGGTAAAAGCAGCAGGAAAGGAAGCACAGTCTTGTATTTGTTGTAGGTCCACTCAAAGAGGACAATCACATAATAAAGAAAGAAAAAAAAAAAAAAAAAACGCCGTGGGAGACGGTCCCTCTCCAAACAACGTCCAAACACACCCGGATGCCCAAAATTCTCCTATGCTCAACAACTGAAATTCTGTCTCTTTTCTCTTTACACGTGAAACGCGATAACATCTCCCTGCCTGACCGCGTCCGAAAAGCCTTCCCAACTCCGGGGTAACTGACTGCTCTTTGAGGTCTTCCAGTTACTTCCTGGTGGCCCCTCAGCAACCCCAACTCGGACCCCATATTTTACTTCTCCCCCGATTCCCAACCCTCCCCCTCCTCCCTCCCCCACCTCCTCCGCCCGCCAGTCCCCGGCCGGCCGCCGCGTTCCCTTGCGCCCCGCCCCCTGCGCCTCTCCAACCGCGTCCCAAAGTCCCTTCCTCAGGCCCTCAAAGACCACCCGCCCCCGGGGACCCGCTCCCCGTCACGACCCCACCGCCACACCCCAACCCTCACCGGGTCCCACGGAAGCCGTACGCGGGCGGGCCCCCCCCCCCCCCACTCCGGGGTCCGGGGGGAGGGGACCCCGGCCCCAGCCACGCCCCCCACAGATAATGGGTGACATGGCGGCCCCCACCCCTCGCCCCGCTCCGCTCCTCCTCGGCGGGCCCGGCATCCTCGCTCACCCACACGAACAGGCTGTCCGAGAGCAGGTACTGGGCCACGTCGCGGGCCCGGGGTCCCCCGGCGCTCGGCCGGACGAGCGCGGCCGGGTCTGGCTGCACCGGGGCCGTTACCGGCTCCGCCTCTGTGGGCCCGGGCCCGGGCCCGGCCTCGGGCTGACTAAGAGCGCGGTAGGCGCTGACGATGGTGCCGAGCAAGGCCAGGCCGCTGAGGCCCGTGTAGGTGCGGAGGCTGGGCCAGGGAAAGCGCTCGAGGAAGAGCAGCGGCATGGCGGCAGCGGCGGCTTCCAGCCCCCAGGCCTCCCCGCGCTGCGGCCGGGTCCCGGCGGCCTCGCGAACGGCGCCCACGAGCTCTGGCGTCGCTGCCGCCGCCGCCGCCGCCGCCACCGCGCCGGGCCGGGCCGGGCCGCTCCTGGCCGCTCCGCCCCGCGCCGCTCCCGCTGCTGCCCCTGCCGGCGCGGAAGAGCCTCGGCTGGCTCCGGGCTGGCCGCCGCCCCCAGCAGGGTGCGGGCGGGACGGGCGCGGGGGCGCGGCCTCGGTCCCCCGCCCCCAGCGGTCGCGCTGCCGCCTAGTTGGCGGAGGCCCCGGCCGCAAGCTCTGCGGCCCAGCACCCAGCATTATCTTCCGCCGACACTCTAGCTCGGCCTGGCCCGCGGACGCTCAGGGCACCCGCCGGCCCCAGGCGTCACTCAGGCCGGACGGCGCTGACGGGCGGTCGAGCGCTAGCCGCGTGGGCCCACCCGCGGGACGCGGGGACCCGGGCCACCGGGCGTCCGGCCCCTTGTCCTTAGTTTCCTTAACCTCGCCGTAAGCAGGTTACTCCAGAGCCTCCCTGTGGGCCTGGGAGCTTCCCAAGTGGCTGAAAGAGGAGACAGTGCTTAGGGAATAATAGAAGCCCTGGCCTCATGAAAGACAGTAAATCAACACTCTCAAATTCCTCGCAAATAAAGTTTCTGCTGTTTACTAGTAACACCCGGCAAAGTCTAAAGTGAACCTGATTTCAGTTCAGTTCAGTCGCTCAGTCGTGTCCGACTCTTTGCGACCCCATGAACCGCAGCACGGCAGGCATCCCTGTCCATCACCAACTCCCGGAGTCCACCCAAACCCAAGTCCATTGTGTCGGTGATGCCATCTAACCATCTAATCCTCTGTCGTCCCCTTCTCCTCCTGCCCTCAATCTTTCCCAGCATCAGGGTCTTTTCAAATGAGTCAGCTCTTCGCATCAGATGGCCAAAGTATTGGAGTTTCAGCTTCAACATCAGGAAATAAAAATGTGTTTCCTCATACACCAGGTAGGAATGTAACATAGTGAGGATACTTTGGAAAGTGATGTCAGCTCTTCAAAAAGTTTAAACCTAAGAGTGACCATTTGACCTAGCAATTCCATTCCTAGGTGGTGTACCCAAGAGAAATGAAAACACACTGCCACACAAAACGTCCACACAAATGTCAATAACAACGTTATTCTTAACAGTCAAAGCTAGAAACAACCCTAATGTCACTCAAGGGACGAAGAGATAAATAAGGGATAACCCCCTAAAATGGAATAGTAGTCAGCCATGAAAATGAAGTAGGAAAACATGCTGCAAGGACAAAGCTTGAAAATGTGCTAAGTATAAGCATAGACACAAATGGCCACATAGTGCAAGTCCATTTATTTGAAATGTCCAGCATAGGCAAAAACATAAAGTAGGTTAATGATTGATGAGCAATAGGGAGATGAGGAAACAGGTATAAAAGCTAAACATGCGTTTCTTTTTGAGGTGATGAAAATGTTCTAAAATTTTGGTGACTGTAGCAGAACTCTGAATATACTAAAAATCTTTATTTGTATAGTTATATGGTGAATTATGTAAATTATAGCCCAATAAGGCTGTAACAACAAAAAAGAGAGAAAAAAAAGAACTACGGAACAAAAGTGCTACCTTGAGGGGGTCTTATTCCTTGTTGTATCTCTAAAGCCTTGACAAGTGCCTCATGTAGAGCAGGTGTTCAGCAAACATTTGTCGAGTCTTACAAACTTTCAAAGGCAAAAGACTAAATTATGTTCAAAGTCTCATGCCTAATATTCTAATACTAAAAGTTTATTAGAAAACAAAAGATGGTTCAGCTCAAGGTTATTACTATCCAATCTGCAATATTTAGAAACATCCTATTAAAGGCCTTGTGATGAACACACCAGTTTGGCTTTTACCGGGGAGGGAGGATGAGCACCTACAAACACACACACTTTTTCATATGAGATCTGTATGATTTCACTTTCGGTGCCCTTTGATTCTCTATCTGCAGCCATTTGATTAAAATGCTAAACTTACAATTGTATTGGTAAATTAAAATTTCACTTTGAAAAAGGGATTGTAATTTTCCACAGAAGTAAATGTTCTTTTACTTTTACTGACCCCCATAAATTTTAAACCACACTATCCTACAATCCACATTCAATCCAAGTCACAATACAGTTACAAAATATCATACACCAAACTTGTCAAATCTTAATGGGCTATTAAGATATGCAGATGACACCACCCTTATGGCAGAAAGTGAAGAGGAGCTAAAAAGCCTCTTGAAGTGAAAGAGGAGAGTGAAAAAGTTGGCTTAAAGATCAACATTCAGAAAAGGAAGATCATGGCATCTAGTCCCATCACTTCATGGGAAATAGATGGGGAAACAGTGGAAACAGTGTCAGACTTTATTTTGGGGGGCTCCAAAATCACTGCAGATGGTGACTGCAGCCATGAAATTAAAAGACGCTTACTCCTTGGAAGGAAAGTTATGACCAACCTAGACAGCATATTGAAAAGCAGAGAAATTACTTTGCCAACAAAGGTCCGTCTAGTCAAGACTATGGTTTTTCCAGTAGTCATGTATGGATGTGAGAGTTGGACTGTGAAGAAAGCCAAGCACGGAAGAATTGATGCTTTTGAACTGTGGTGTTAGAGAAGACTCGAAGAGTCCCTTGGACTGCAAGGAGATCCAACCAGTCCATTCTAAAGATCAGCCCTGTGTGTTCTTTGGAAGGAATGATGCTAAAGCTGAAACTCCAGTACTTTGGCCACCTGATTCGTAGAGTTGACTCATTGGGAAAGACTCTGATGCTGGGAGGGATTGGGGGCAGGAGGGGACGACAGAGGATGAGACGGCTGGATGGCATCACCGACTCGATGGACCTGAGTTTGAGTGAACTCTGGGAGTTGGTGATGGACAGGAGGCCTGGCATGCTCAGATTCATGGGGTCGCAGTCGGACACAACTGAGCGACTGAAGGTACGATATTCTACCATCTTGAATTCGAAGTGCTATACTCTGAATTGTATTTTGAGAGAACCATTACTAAGTGTTAAAACTAGGCAACCTGTTTTCTGGAATGACATTGTATTTAATAGCAGCTTTTAACATTTGATTCTGACTATATAATAAGCATGGCTTCCTGGCTCAGTGGTAAAGAATCTGCCTGCAATGCAGGATATGCAGGTTCAGTCCCTGGCTCAAGGAAGATACCCTGGAGAAGGAAATGGCAACTCACGCCAGTATTCTTGCCTGGGAATCCCATGCACAGTGGAGCCTGGGGGGCTACCGTCTATTGGGTCACAAGAATCAGATGTAATTTAGTGACTAAACAAAATTTTATAGTCTAAATATTAAACTTTCAGAAGCTTGAAATTCCTGAAGATTCAATATGAGGATATGTGACATTAACCCAACTAAATAAGGTTATTTTTAATTTGCATTTTAAGATTTTAGAGGTTGGTGTCTAGACATTTTACTAGGGTAATAATTAGTATTTGTTCTACCAACATTTTGTCCTTACCCACTCCAAGTAGGTAGCCAGGCTTTGCACATCCTTCCCTCAAGGATTTTTTTTTTTTCCCAAAGATAAAACTCACTTTCTAAAGTCAACCAATGCTCTTGGTTCTTGGTACTCTTCCTGCATCATCACAGGAGCAGGAAAGGAAACAAGACTCAGAGGGATGAATACTAGTGTGCCTAGGAAGGTTGGACCATAAGCATAGGAGGCACTTGCATCATCTGGTTCTAAGGCCTGTGTGACAGGGAGGCAATTGGATGAATATTCATGGAGTCCACGATGGTAGCTAGAGGTCTCCCCACCTCCACCTTCATTTCAGAGTACCATTTATCCTTCCTGGATTCTTATGACTTTGGGTAGGCCCCTACTCCCAATAACGACTGAGACTGAATTCCCTGCCGTCTTTATGGGATGGGGGCTGTGATCTGGCTTGATTTAAAGGAAATAAACGTAGCATTTCAGATAAACCAGAGTTGTGAGGATTCATTATTTAGATACATTTTTGTTTTCATTTTTCTAAATATCCAAAATCCTTCTATATCCATGACCTCACTTGACTTTCACCCTGCCATGAGAAAGGCCGAGCAGTTTTCATGTTAAGGTTCTGAACAGCCTAGAACGTGTTCTAATCGAACCTCATCTAATCCAGTAGCCTTCGTTGTTTGCCCATAGAATTGTTGGTGTTTTCATTAGCTTGACCAATGTGTTCCACTACTGAATCCAGCAGAGGGGAAAAAATAACCAAGTCACGTTCGTAGGGAAAAAAAGTAAGCTAATAGGAATATTACAATGTGTAGCTTGTACACATACAATTTTTCATAGCTCTATGGTGCCTGCTGTAAAATATACAAAGTTAAAATTTTCGGAAAAATTTCACAATAACTTTATCAGGTTTGTTCAACCTTTGTTCAAGGCTATGGTTTTATTACACATATGCTCAAGTTCTGAGTTACTATTACAATGATGGAATTAAATTCCAAAGTGTTACAGAAGTAGCAAGCATGGTGTCACAGACCATCATGACCTTCAAGCAAATTTGATTAAAAGAAAAAAAAAAAACAACTGAAGTCAATACTCTATGGAAACTGAGGCTTCCAATTATATAACAGTTAGCAAAAATGTATGTCTGCTTGTAAATTCCAGTCTTCAAGTTCCAAGTCCTTTCACATTGCAGAAAATGACCCTTTCATCTCACAGGAAACTGAATCTGCCTAAGACCACTGCCAACACACAAGGGAGGAATGTGAAAGGAGGGCAACATAGTCGTCCCAGGTCTTCAGGTCCTTGCTGTTACACTAGTTGTCTCTTACCTAATGTAATGGCCCCTGGCCAACGACACTGAAAAAGAATCACGCAGGATTTCTAATGGCACACTATGGCTAGTAGCCACACACAAAAGTCAGAGTCATTCTGTTTTGATTTTTTTATTGAAATGACAATAAAATAAAATAAAAAAAAGAACAGTGAACATTTTAATCAAACTTTAACTTTACAATTATAAAAATATAACCAAAACTTCAGTTTCTTTTATACATTTTCCTATAAACTTAACACCAGAGTAATTCTCAAAGCCAAACTATAAATGATTCTTGTACACTATGATGTGAACACAGCAACCAAAGTTTAAGTTTTTAAAGCACTGATCTTTCCCTTAACAGAACATAATACATTTTCCCAACTTAACTCTAGTCTCACAATACAATCCAACACTAAAATACAATTACATCTTAACTGGCTTAATCTAGACTTACTTAGGTTTTAGTTTTCTTTTTCCCCAAAACAAGTTAGATAAATATAATACAAGCTAATATTAAAGTGTGTTTTATGGCTCAAGTCAAATTATAGTATTATGCTTTGTATTATGTATTTAACAAAAGCAAAGAGCTTCAAATGAGTCCAGTTTAACCCAAATAATGAGTGATGTAAAACATGTGGAATAATTATGAGAAGCCAAACCTTACACTTATAAAAGCTGACTTGTATCTAAGTCAAAGCCCACTAAGCCTCTTCTGGAAAATGCAATGTGCACAATTTCACGCTCTCGGAAATGGTCTTAGTGAGGGGCATAAACTGTTCCAAACACTATGAAAGAGTAAAAACATCAAGTTTGAGGAACTCCAAGGAGGAAAAGGTACTCCAAGCATTTCGTCTCAAGTGACTGAGCAAGTACTTAAAAAACAGGCATTAAACAACTGAAAGCATAGTGAGTCACACTATTTAAGGGAATTTTAAGTGAATGGCTAGCTGGTTTGGTGAATCTGAGGAACTCCACCTCTCACTTCTGACTAAACATATAAGAAAACAGACTGGCCAGTTTGGTTATGTTTGATCCAAATAAAATACTAACTCAACAAAACTCTTAAACATAAAAAAGGAATTACTGCAACACACAATGCTGTAATAATTACAAGGGAAGACAACGATAAAAAGTAAAAAAATCTTTTAACTGTTGTCAAAAGATGGATTCAGACACAGAATTGTCATTACGCTATTTTAAGTATCATCCACTTATTAAAAAAAATCACAAGTCTTCATCACATAGAAACAAAAATTTCACTTTTCTTCAAAGGGATGTCAATCCTAAATATGATTTATAACATTTGAGTAAAACTTAATTTTTTTCCCCTCAATCTGTTGAATACTTTCCAATGCGATTTAGTAGTTTTATATAGAATATGCACTACTTACTCAGGGAAAAGAACATGGCATATATTGTAATTATACAATGCAAAAGAAGGCTTTCATTTACAAACAAGCCTGGAAAATAAGGCATGCAAACATATAAGTCATTTAAAACTAGTCAGTATTGATTATGTAAAGAATTGGAATGAACATTTTAAGACTGTTAGTTCTTGAAGAAATGATAAGAACTTACATATCAAAGTGTTAATTAAACAGTACCTTGTACCCTCTTTCTAATGGACTACATCAAATTTGAACTTCCCCAGTTCTATTTTCATTAGGAAACCTAACAAGAGCATTGGGATACAACTATAACAAGTTTTTTAGATGTGTTTGTATTATGAATTTTAACTCAAAATCAGATCTATTATATTCCAGGTTGGTAACTCCAGCTTACTATTTTTCTCATGTAAGCCCCAACGTATGGATGACTCAAACACTTACATTACTGGAAGTAATGATCAAGAAAGGATTTCTAGGTCAAAGCTTGAGTTACAAAAGAACACGAGTGGCCTCAAATCCAATGACATTTCAACTCTAGCACTCCTTATTGACACCACTTCAAATCACACCACGAAAAAGTCTGCCTCTCCTCACTTTCCCCAAAGGGCATGAGCTAACACACCTGCAAGTGGTCACTGTAGCTTTCCAACTGGAGGCTAGAAACAATCATGGAAGGTAGGCTGGAGACTGAGCCATGTCCATCTCTGCCTTCCCCAATCTTGTAGGATGCATCAGTGAGCTCAACAGTAAATCTAGTTAGCTAGAAACATGTGAATGTGAAGCAGAACGGCAGAACTGTTACACTTGAAGGAGGGGGACTATCCATAGGAACAGGGGCTCTTTCAAAGGCAATCCCTGGTCATTTCTGGTCCTGGAGACAGGTGCTCACCCATTAGTAGGCACAGTTATAGCCACTATTAGATTCACAACCGTGTGAAGGTTTCTTAGGACCTCACCTAAATAAAGCTAAATGTTTAAAGTTGCTCAGTTGCTTTGTCTCATTTTCTCAAGCCTAAATAGGAAGAATATATGATGTATCTTTCACGTCACCCAATATTTAGGAGAAGAGCTCTGTCATCAGTACCATAAAGATGCACAACTAACCAAAAGTTTGTTTCTATCTATGAAAAACGTAACTAGCAATCTATTTTAGTAGCTGCATCTTATAAGACTTCTTTTACATTAAATCTACAATCAACCGTTTGTAATAAGGCATACACAATGTACTATTAAGCAATAACAAGGCCAATTCTTTTGCCTTAAGAATTTTTTTTATTCCCTCAAATTTGATCATAATTTAACTGCGCTTTTAAAATTCTTAAATTTGGTATTTTTCTCTTAGGCTGACAAAATCTAATTCTGATTATTCCAAAATATTTTTAAAAAGGCTTTATGTCACTTTTTAAAACCAAACTTTCATCTCATTGGCTATAACTCCACATTAATTGAAATAACAAACTTTATAATCCAAGAGTTCAAAACCTACGAGACCCACTTTTAGAAACTTCCTTCACAGATAACCATTTCACCACAGCCATAAAAATAACTTAAGACACATAATTTCACAAGAGCACAGATAATGAATACTTCCATTATGGGGGGTGTGTGTGTTTAATTGAGCCCTGGACCTCTTTTTATACCAATTCCCATGATATTCCCCGACCGAGTCAATTTTAACAGTTTCCTGTATGGCTAATGTCTGTTGCATGTGAAATAAGGTCTAGCTATGCTGGTATAAAATGTACTCATCAGTAATACACTTGGAGTTCTGTTGTGATATAACTCATAGAGTGTAAAATTGGTATAGCAGTTGCACCTTGGATTCAATCAAGCAAATGTAGTTCCCCAAAGTAACAGACAATTCTCATCACAAAAATCTACAACATGGTCTTGGGAGTATACCCCCAAGAATGGTATCAGAGCGAAGGGTCCCACTTAAGCCTTCACTTACGGCTTGACTGACCTTAATCTACCATTATATCTTAACATTCACCTGTTTAGTTGGGGAAAAGGAATCCTTGCCTGTAAGAATTTTACAAGTGTAATGTGAAGTTAAAAAACAAAACAACAAAAAAACAAATAGAAAGAAGTCCACTTTCTTTAATGTTGTACAAAAAATATTTGTGTAGAACCAAAAGTAAACTAAACAATATCACATTTGTTTATAGCACAATCTAGCTTTTCATATTAACTTTACCATTCAGACAATAGAAAGTAGGTGGTAATTTCAGGACTGGGAAAGAGATAACACCAAAAAACCTTCAGGGACGTTAATTCTACACTGTGTATAGCTGTGCTCACAGAGACGGCTTCTTTTACTTCTCTGCTGTGTAGCAACTCAGTTGTATATAAAATTGAACCTGAATTTTAAAAAGAACAATATTTTTATTAAAAACAATATTATTTACATTTTTTCTACCTTAGATAAATTTATCTGGACATTAAAACTCTCCCTTGATATTTTGGGCATTTTCTACATAGACACCCTTTTCTTCCACTTGTCATATCTTACATTCAATACTGCTAAATACTTATAATGTAAAAAAAATTCTAATAGTGTAAGTTTGATTATCCACTTTCCTTGAGGGAAGTAAACATTTTTATACCTCACTGTATTCTGACCACCCAGCACAATTACTGTTACCTGACAGTAGATGGATCATTTTAAATAAATGAATAACATGACTCTTTTTTCATATCCCATACTTCAATGTGTAACCCATCAATAGACCAAAGCAGAGGAACAAAAGATGAAGTCTGACTTCAGTGCCAGAACAGAAAGACCAATTTCACACTAAACACGCTTTCAAAGAAGGCCAAGATCACAACCGAAGTTGTTTTTAAAGTAACATTTGTTAAGTATTTACCAGGTGTCTGGCATTATTCTAAGCACTTTTATTATTATGTTATTTCACCTAGTCCTTATAAATCTATGAAGCTGGGTCTACCATCCGCCTTTACAGGTGAAGAAATAGGTATAATAATTTGTTAGAGACCACACTGCCTGGAAGCAATGATGGTGGAATTCAAATCCACACACTGACTGTAGAATGCATGTTATTAACCACTATGTTATTCTATGAGTCCTATCTGTTACTGACAAGGACCTCAACCAGTGTAAGTCAATTTAAAAAACAAAACAACACACATTTCTCATCACTTCATCTGCCTTAAAAAAAAAAATTAAATTCCATGTAAAAATTCAGGACTTAATCCTACATGCCCCAACTTGGACCTAAATAGATTTCCCAATGAGTAATGAGAATACTCATTAAGACAAGAGATTCAATTCTCCACAGTTTTATATACATAACTTCCATCATATTTATTATACATTGTCGACTACGATTTTACCATCTCTTCTTTGAATGATGGTTTCAAACTTACCTGTAGAAAATACCAGATTTGGAGAAGGACAGATGCACAAATACCAGAATGTCAGGCTGCAACTTAAGGTCTGAGGACACAGTCATCTTTGGTTTAATTCACACAAGACCTAAGGATTCATCTACTGTCTTAGTTTCCTTGAAGACCAAAATTTATGAACTATCCCTCCACAAGTGGCTTGAATTATTTTAAATCCGGCAGTTTAGATGCAGCAAACACAAAAAGCCCAACTCTCCATACCTGCTCAAAAGCTGGGGGAGACTAGAAATGATGGGTCCATATCCAGGTGCATTGTCATACAGTTCAAACAGCGGTGCAGCCACCAGCTTGTAATTTTTAGGGACTGCAAACAAGGCTAAAACAAAAACAGTGTTTATTGGCTAAAATAAAAACAGTATTCATTTTCTATACTTCCTTATATAAACACTGCTTCTACTTCACTAGTAATCACCAATTTTACATTTGAGAAACTTCTGAGGAAAAAAATAATTCTCATTAACACATTTCAGTTGTGTCTTTTAAGCAAAGGTCAGTCACAGCTTTGAAATGGACTCTAAAGAAATTCATGCTGTTAACAACCAAGAGTACCTTATGAGTGCTGGCTCTGGGAGAAAGGGGAGGAGACCCTTGATCTTCTAATTTATTTTGAATTCCATTTTAAAAGTATCAAAAACCAGAGTAGTTGTTAATGTGCACAACAGAGCTAAAGACTCTGTTATTAAAAAAAAATCAATTAATCTTTCTCCTAAAATTTTATCACAATGTGAAATTAATACCAGCAGCTAAACAGTTATTGAAAATACTATAATCTGATATTTTTGGCTCCAGTCATTTACTCTTCCCCGGTAACATAACTGGCATATCCAAGAAAAACTAGCTAATTGTGGATAAAAATGGTATGTGTTTTTAGTTTTACAATAAATCCCCAAATTCAAGTAACTTGAGGAAAAACACAAATAGAAGTATCCTTGATATTACACTACAGAAGTTTTTAGATGGCTGCCTTCAAGAATAAAGTAACTTACCTTTCTCTTGAAGCTGAACCAGAAACAACTTCTTATGTTCCTTAGGTTTTGTAATATGTGCAGGAATATATGGATACTAAAATAACAAGAGAGTAATTTGTAGTTGCCAAGACATTCCTGACACCTCCCATGCCTCCACTGACCAACTTCTCCCATTTCAGACTTTAAGCTCAAGTATCAGGCCTGAAGACCAGCTTCTTTATAACCCCAACAGAATTTTAACATGTACACCATGGCTTCATCTATTTCTTAACATGTTTATCCCCTAATACAGTGTAAACTCCCTGAAGAAGAATCCTTTCTAGTTTTCCCTTTACCTAACAGATCTGGTACCTAACGGATGAATAAATACATGCTTTAATAAATATAAAATATCAAGCAGTAAATGATTGAGTCACAGAAACAATTATAGGTTGACAAGTTTAAACACAATGAAGTCTGACATAAATATTTATAATAGTTGTCTTTTAAAAACATATCATTACAAAGTTAAATTTGCTAGAATCCTGATGCAGACCATGTTTACTAAATAAAAAGTTTAAATACAAGGAGGTACTCGACAGGAAATTTCGCCCCACAATCACCACACACCCGACATGGAACAATGCTGCAGGAACACTGGATGAGCGGTCTGTCAGCTGAACAAAGTCAAACTGTTTGTGAAAATGGAGAAAATATTTTGAAGAATGCAAAGGAAGAAGAGAATTACAGAGGGAAGGTTGCTACCCGAGAAAGAAGAATTTTACACGAAGAATTCTAAAAGTCTAGGATAAAGATTTCTTCTTCTGTTGCTGTGCACACACAACGAAACCGCTCCTGCATCTCCCCATAATACATTCAGAGAAGCCTACTTTCCTTTTTGAAGTATTTGAGGGCAGGGGAATTTAAAAAGTGCTAAAAACAGGCATAATGGGAAAGGAGGATAAAAACAGAGGCTGCCAAAAGGAGGTATCAGCATCCCCATTTCTGTAAGAAACTTGTACAGAGACTAAGTATCCTTCCCAGAATGATACAGTTAAGTAATGATGCCAGGATTCAGCTGAGTCTATTTCAACTCTTACCTAACTGGAAAAGCCTATTCCCACTGTGCCATCCCAATGGGACCTAAACAGTCCTCTGACTACAGTAATTCCATACCAGAGCCATCCCCAGGGTATAATGAATCAAGACAGCTAGCGACCCCTCTGTACATGATCATGAAAACCATGCACACTGGCATCAGAGAGATCCAGTGAGGAGAGCGTGCTTCAAAACAACCAAAGTGTGGACAGCAGGGATGGAGCAGTCAAAAGGAACAGGACCGCTGAAGTGTGAACATGAGCTAACGGGTGGGGGTGAGTGACAGCTAAGGGGACTTGTTCACTTTTACTATGCTACTTTTGTACGTATTTGAAGTTTTCCTTTAAAAGAAAAAATGCTTGGCTTTTATTTTTTAATTTAAATTAACGAGAGAAAAAAGGAAATTTCAAGTCAAATTCAAACTTTTTAAACGGCTAGAATTAAATCAGTTTCCTACTTCCCCAAACTACCAGCAAATATAACTGAACACTGACCTGAGGAGGCTCAAAATTTGGTCTCCACCAGTTGCCAATGCAGTCATCGATGACCCAGTCTTGCAGGACTCCATCTTGACGACCCAGTATCTGTCAAAAAGAAATGATAAGCCGGTAAACTAAATATACATACCAATGAATATCCTTCCTCAGTGAAGAAGGTTTTTTTCACAACACGCCTAATAGAGATGCATAGCTAATATGCCTCCATATAAATTTCCTTTCTACAATGTATCTGTGTCATTCTGACCAAGACATAAACTATTAGTTCAAAACTGGCAAGCTAGCATCAACATGATGATGGAGGACCATCTCATCTATTCTGTGCCTTGGCACTGAAAATCAAAGACTAATTACCTATAGCAACCAACGGCATACAACAGTTTTCTAGAATCAGCTATAGCTTTTGTAAATCACCCACCTAACCAAGCTACAGAAATAAGTATGCAATATTCAGTTTTCATTTCCATAAATCTGTATATCACAAGATTAAATTTAACTTAATCAGAGTTATGCTCTACACATTTTAATTAGCCAAAAATGGTTTTATAAAGTTCATGACGAGAAAACGCAGTTAAAAAGCAGTTAACTGTCCCACTTTACCATTCCCACTGGCTATAACTTTCAACTCTTAGCTGTTTTCCCCCGATATTTGCCTCATTTTTAAAAGCGTTCTTCTTGTTTTTAAATAAACTGTTTATCTCAGTTTTAGGTTTACAGAAAAGCTGAAGCCTAGAACTAGGGAAGCCCTAGAACTCCAGCTATGAATCAGAGCTGAGAGCATCTACAGATTGAAGAGATGTCCCAAATATACCACAGCCAGTTTTCCCTACTATTAACATCTTACATTAAGATAGCGTATTTGTCACAACCAAGGAACCAACACTGATAACCTTATTATTAACTGAAGTCCATATTTTCATCAGATGACCTTCATTTTTACCTAATGTCTTTTTTTTCAGTTCCAGAATCCCACCCAGGATATTACATTCTATTTGTATTTCTCCTCAGGCTTCTCTAAGACTGACAGTTTCTCAGACTTTCCTTATTTTTGATAACCTTCACAGTTTCGAGGAGTAGGAGTCAGGCATTTTGTATTATAGAATGTCCCTCTATTAGACCGAGATTTCAGATTTCAGGGAATTGGGGAAGGAAAATCACAGAGGTAATGTTTCATTCTCATCACATCATTGGAAGGGGGTACATTCCATTAACATGATTTATCACTGATATTAACCTTGATCACCTGGCTGAGGTAATATTTGTCAAGCTCTCTACTATACTTTTTAATAGTTACATTTTTAATATTCTTTTATGACCATTTCTTGATTGCTTTTCATTTTTAAAAACCTTAAAAAAAAAAATTTAACACCCTCTACTGTGGAACAAGAATTTAGATCTTAAAACCATATTCCCCACTCATACTTTCTCTTCTACCATGCTCCCATTGTCAGTATTTAAGTCAACATTCAGTATTTAATATGACTTGGTGAATCAGCAGAACATTTATTAAACTATAATTACACACCCCTACTTGAACAACTCTCCTTTCCTTCAGAGACAATACTCATTTCATTCACTATCACTAATTCATTCCCCACATTCTCCACAAGAGCTTAAATTTCTTCTCAATTCAAATATTATTCTATCAAATATTATTCTAATTTCCTAAGAGACATTTTTCTATCATGCTGCTTCAATCTGTAGTTGCTCTCAGCCCTGATTCACAGCTGGAGTTCTAGGGCTTCTCTTGTTCTCTCTCCTGTGTTATTAGATCCTCTCTATATTTTTAACCCTGTCCCTTCTTTCTTTGTTCATTCTTTCATTTTAGTGGTGAATATTCTCCATCCACTAGCTTCCTAAAAAAAGGTACAAAAGACATCGCCTTTATAGAAACCCTGCCAGGCTGGAAATAACTTTATCTGCACACTTGACTTATAGTTTGATTAGATAGAAAAGTCTCAGATGGACACTACGTACTTTCAGATTTATGAAGGCATGCTCCATGATGACTTAGCTTCTGGTATTGTTTCTGGGAGGCTGATGCCATTTCTGACTTTCATGTTTTTGTATTTAACCCAGGTCTACCCATTCCTTCTCCCCAACTTTGGAAACTTTCAGGATTTCTCTCTTTACCCTTTTTCTAGAGAGAAGGACAGTATTTCTTTTCAATCTGAAAACTAATGATTAGGTTTGAGAAACTTTCTTGAATTATTGCTTTGCTAATTCCTTTTCTTCTGTTTTATTTATCCAGGTTAGATTTTATTTTTTAATTGAATTACAGTTGCTTAACAATGTTTCAGGTGTACAGCAACATGATTCAGTTATACATATACATATATATATATATATCCTTTTTCAGATTTTTTTTTCCATTTTATTACAAGATACTGAATATAGCTTTCTTTGCTATATAGTAGACCCTTGTTGTTTCTACAGTTTATACTGATCCTTTTCTTTTACCTATGTTCTTTTTGTTCTACTTTCTGGTAGATTTCAACTCCATTTTTTAACTCACTACTCAATTTTTAATTCTGCCTTTAAAAAAAATTACTCGAGTCCTTTTTTGTTGGCTATATAGTCTTTTCTAATGGCACACTGTTCTACAGATACAATGTCTCCTTTTATCACATCAATAATATTAATTATAATTCTGCTGATAACTAAATTTTCTGTTTCTGCTAAGTTCCCTTTGCTTCTTTTGCTCTTTCCTGTTTAGAAGTTTTCCCCAGAAGCCTGGTGATACTGGTTACCTGCTTGCAATTAAGGGTAAAATAACCTGCTTAACTGACAACTCTGTGTACATGAGTGACCAGGCTACCCTAGTTCTTTGGGTAGATTCCCAAATATTATCTATCATCAAAGTATTCTTTGGAACTCTCCATTTTCTCCAGGAAAAAAAATAAAATAAGCCTGGGGTATATAAAACTAGCTGTTAACACTATCAGCCTAGTAGAAGTCTCACTATCCAGGCTGTAACTTCACTTATTCTCCCCACCTCCTTAGCTTTTTCATTGCTTAGTGTTTTCCAATTTAATCTCTACTAAGAATTAACCAGCAGCCAGTCTCTGCCTAAATGTAAAGCAGGGAAGATGCTCTAGGTACATCAATAATCCTATGCAGACTGCCCGTCAATTCAGCTCTCAGTCCATGCACACCCCCTCTTTCACAAGTACCCCCAACTCCTAAGCTTTTCTGATGTTCTAGAGTGCTGGGTCCTTGACTGCCCTTCTGGGAGGCCGAGGTTTTGGCTAAGTCAATTATGATTCGCTCATCTGCCTTCTACCTTCAAACACTTTTTCCTTGTTACTGTCTCATTTTACATTCCATCAACTTACTGGACTTTTATCTTTCTAAAACCCCTTTAATGTTTTTTGGTGAAGTTATAAGAAAAAGCTGAGGTAAGGAGGTAGGTTCAATCTATCGTATATAAATGAAAGTTCAAACAGAGCACAATATTTAAGACTAACACTGCATTTTAGAAATACTAAAAAACAAGTCAAAGTGGAAGAAATACAGGTTTTAGTTTTGTCTCCTTTCTGTATTTGCCAAGGATTTTGCACAGAATATGTATGAGTTTTGTAACTAACGGGGGTTGCATGCTAAAAAGAAAACTATTTATTAATGAAACAGTATACAATCTCAAAAACCTCCAGCATCTATATGCACCCGGCCCCAAGTCTTTAGAGACAGACATTAGAAGAACTTCTAAGAAGTAGCACAACCTGGGCAAAGCCTAAAAGGTATGTGCAAAAATGAAAATAGGTATGTAACAGGAATCACTCTCCTGTCAAAATTCCAACACCTACTCTGGAATAAAATTACCTGCATTCAAATCTCCAGCTTCACCACACACTGACTGTAAAACATCAACGAAGCTACTTGCACTTTCTGTGCCCTAATTTATCAGCAAAACAGGATTAATAGCACCCACTTCCTAATGCTATTATGATGTTTAAACAAATTATTGCATGTAAAGCACTTAGAACATTGCTTGGCAGTCAATACTCAGTAAATGTTGTTTTATTAACCATTATTGCTACATCAACTATTTCAATGGAAAATAATGCTATGGCAAAGTATAAGTTCAATTTACAGAAAATAAACATTGTACTAACACTCTGAATTTATGTTTTATTTACAGAAAACTAAATATTTAAAATAAACTCATCCTTTTCAAGGCATAAAAAAATCTGACTATGCATTAAGTTGACGGTATTTAGATGAGCATTAATGAAATCATCAAAGTGGTTAAACAGAAAAATACCTCTGTCATTAAGCGTTTTAGTCCTTCAACTTCATCTTCTCCTGGATTAAGCTCACCACCAGGTCTGTATAAAGGTTAAAATTTCAGCTTTCAACTTGTATTAACAATTTTGGTTAACAGGAAAAACACAATAATTACTATTTCTATCAAGTAGCTTTGTAACACATTTCGGTGTCACATAAGGCAATTAAAGCAAACAAATGTCAAATGGAGGGGGAAGAATGTGCTAGAAAACGGAATTCATGTCCATTCATGAGATTCACAGTAGACAAACCCTAGTCTTAAAATATGTACCACAACATAAACATCACATAGTTGCTGGAAACCAGAACATCTCAATTTTTTCTCTCTGGAAGTTATCTAGTGATAATGGAGTCTAGAAATGCTGAGAAAGCAGTGGACCCACATTCTCTAGATCGGAAGAATGCGGCATTTTTTAAGAATTCCAAACTAAGTATTTGAGAACACTCTTTTTGGTACAATCTAGTCAAACAGTTGTGGACTAAACATACTGAGAGATTTATAAACTTAAATGAGAAAACTAAACAATCTATAAAAATGTAAAGCATTTTAAGAACAGGAAACACTATTGATCCTAAGCAAGAAATAATATCAATTGTTCTCAGTAATGCTACAAAGACATCTAGAAATTGAACTTGGACTCGTTTGTTTCATAGGGCTTCTCTCAAGCCCAGTCATTAGCATCAACAATACAGAGAAACAGGCAGACTTCTAGTTAGACCATTCTAGTTAGACCATAGCGTTCATAAATGAACACTGCAATGGAGGAAAAAAATGCTTTTGAGTTTCTCTTCCAAAAGACTCCAGTAACAGCCATGTTTGTTGAGACAAATGGCTAAAAGCTAAAGCTGTATTAAAGCTGCATAAAACAGCCATCTTATTAAAAGTTGTTCATTTCCAATGACACTTACAATTTGAAGAACGTTGTTCCCAGCTGTAGCAGTAACACATGGGGTAGCCGGTGCTCATGGACAATCAAAACACCTTCTACAGTCCTCCTCATGCCAATTTTATCAAATTCCTCCCTCATGCGCTGAAATCTGGCTGCAACAGAGCTGTCCTTCTCATAGAGGGGCTCTTTTGTACCAAAAGTGTAATTGGTAAGAGGGTACCTGTGATCCAAAGACAGACATCTGAGAACTGTAGACCATAAATTACTAGGACAGACACCAATCACATAAAAGAAACCTTGGTAAAAAGTGTATATATATTGCACTTAGAGACAAAGAATTTGAACAAAGTTAAACAACTAGTTAATAAGACAGCAGAAAAGGAAATGGCAACCCACTCCAGTGTTCTTGCCTGGAGAATCCCAGGGACGGGGGTGCCTGATGGGCTGCCATCTCTGGGGTTGCACAGATTCAGACACGCTGAAGTGACTTAGCAGCAGCAGTAGAGATTAGAATCTAGCTCTCTGGACTCTAAAACCAGAGCTTTCATTAGCTCAAGCTGTTACTTCCTACTTGAACTCTCAAGTATAGATGAAGTGAAGTGAAGGGAAGTGAAGTCGTGTTCGACTCTTTGCGACCCCATAAGCCTACCAGGATCCTCTGTCCATGGGATTTTCCAGGCAACAGTACTGGAGTGGACTGCCATTTCCTTCTCCAGGGGATCTTCCCAACCCAGGGCTGGAACCGGGTCTCCCGCATTGTAGACAGACGCTTTACCGTCTGAGCCACCAGTTCAGGTCAAGTATGGATGACAATATCCTTAAAGTTCTTATATGCACAGAGGAGTGGCTATCTGGGTAACTGGCAATCCTCTGGTTTAGATGCCAACACTGTCAACCTGGCTAACGTGCCCTTGGGCTCCTCTACCAATCTAATCACAGATTCTATTAATTATGGGTGCTAATGGCTGAGGTCTTTTTCTACAAACTGATCTCCCCAGTTAGTTTCTATTTGTCCCAGTCAACTATCAGAGTTTTCTGGTAACTGTCTTCTTCGGATGAACTTTTCTCTCCCTTCTAAGATGTTGAGCCTTCTGCATTTCTTCTCTTCAGTATCTTTATTCTTCCTTTCTCTTCATTTGAACCTTTTGCTGACTAGATGTAATATAAACATTCTCTACTTCTTTATCAAGAATTCAAAATATAACATGTTGAAAAGTTTTCTTCTTGCCTAGTAAATATTTTTTCCTTAAAAATAGTTTAAAAACTCATATTTCATCACAGGTATCACCTTGTAACCCTTTGATCATAAGACTTACAGAAAGCAGCCTTTGATTATAAATCTTTGGGTAAGAATGCTTTGGCCACACTTGCCTGTCCCCAACATATCTTGTCTACCAAAACACCTTGTGTTAGAAGTCAACAACTACATAACTAATGCACTAAGCTATTCTTAGAAGGGGAACAAATCAAGGTTGCCAAAATATAAAAAAAAAAAAATTTACTTTAATTCCAGAAGCCAAATTCCAGGCATAAGTGAAGCAGCACTAAAGTAACTAAAATAAACTATTTCCAAGGTGCTCTAAAGATTTTAGGACCTTCCCCAGTAGACTCAATGCTAAATCTAACACCTTCATCATGAGTAGCAGCAACTTCACATAGCACTGTTCCCTGCAATTAAAAAAAAAAGGGCTTTATATACATTAACATTCAGTTCTCACCACCTGAATTAGAATTAAAGACAGCTCTAATACATCTCTATTGCAAACCCAGCTCTCACATCAAGAGATGCCATTAAGATGAAATATAAGGCTGTTCAGCTGTGAAGTTGGTGCCAGCCCAGATACATCTGTAGTACTCCCATCCTACTGTGAGCTTTGTAAAGCAGGGACTACACCTGACTTCCTCACCACTGTCTACCCAGCATAATCCTAGTGCCTGCTACAAACTAAGCATTCATGCAATATTTCCTCATAAAATATACTGGAGGAGAGAGAACTTATTTTCAACTTAGGCCATTACTCAACCAGGGCAACAATTCACAACACAATTCTTTCTGAATACTGTGATTATACAGGAGAGGGAAAGTACTGCAAAGCCATTAACTCATAACTTTAATGGAGCAAAAACTGAAACATTTCCACCAAGTTAGTTTGACATAATGGCTTGATGAAAAACAATCGAATAATCAAGGTAAAGCAAGGTAAAACTGTGAGCACTAACAATAATAACCAATGAAAGTAATACAGAAGCTGTGCTTTCACATTTTTAAAAAAAACATTTAGCTTTTCTATTTCATGGGAATACTATGAGGATTTTTCTAAAGATGTGATATGAAATTAAAATGCTATTATGTTAGTGTAATAGCTAGAGATATTAACTTGTATGTGTATGCTCAGTCGCTCAGTCATATCCAACTCTTTGCCACCCCATGGACCACAGCCCAACAGGCTCCTCTGTCCATGAGATTTTCAAGGCAAGAATATTGGAGGGGTTGCCATTTCCTCCTCCAGGCGATCTTCCTGACCCAGGGATCAAAACGGTGTCTCCTGTTCTGCACTGGCTGATGGATTCTCTACCGCTAGTGCCACCTGGGAAGTCCATTAACATATACAGTATCTACTACTTGTATGAAATGAAGTGAAGTCGTTTTGTCGTGTCCGACTCTTTGCGACCCCATGGGCTGTAGCGGGCCAAGCTCCTCTGTCCATGGGATTCTCCAGGCAAGAATAACGGAGCAGTTTGCCGTATCCTTCTCCAGGGGATCTTCCCAACCCAAGGATCGAAACTAGTTCTCCTGCACTGCCGGCAGACTTTTACCATCTGAGCCACTAGGGAATTCCTATTACTTGTATACTATCTACTAGTTCCAGATTTCATAAACCCACCGTTTTTATTACCTAAATTTCCATCACCTGTTCTGTCAAATAAAACAAACCCATCTTTTCAATTCAAATTCCTTTTGAGCAAATTTCATTTATTTGAAGATAAAGAAGAGAAACACCTAATGTTCCCTACCAAAACACCGGTATCAGTAAATCTTTGCATCCTTTAAATACTGACCAACATAAAGTGCTTATTTTGCTCCATTAGCTCGGCACCATGGTGCCTCTCAAACTCCCAGAAATGATTTTTTTTTTTTTAAGAAAAAGCATACTGATAATTTCCTGAGCAAGACGTAGCCCAAATTTCAATTCCCTGCCACAGTTTACTTTTGAGAGTGGCTTCGAAATGCCATGGCTTGAAGCCCTTAAACAGTAAGACGTTAAAAGTAAAATGCAGCCCACAATGGGTTCTCTGGAGTTACATTTTGGAGAACTGAAAGGGCTTTCCAGGTGGCGCAGTGGTAAAGAATCCGCCTGCCAGGCAAGAGACGCGGGTTCGATCCCGGGGTCGGAAAGATCCTCTGGAGAAGCGAATGGCAATCCACTCTAGTATTCTGGCGTGGAAAATCCCATGGACAAAGGAGCCTGGACGTCTGCAGTCCCTGGGACGCCGAAGAGTCACACACGGCTTAGACCTCCAAGGTCTGAAAGCCCATCTACAATGAAAGCCCCAGCCCCCTCCCAAGGTGGGGCCTCCTGGCTGCTCGTATGCTGTCGCTGCGGCGGCGAAGACATGTAACGGAACATGGGGGAAGTCAGACAGCCCTAAGCAGATGAGTAAAATGTATTCAGGAGCCGACACTCAATAAAGCAACAGAGGAAAAGACTAAGCCTGCGCGCTATAGCTAGATCTCGAAAGCTTACTATTAAAGCAAAGCCTGAACGGCAAAACGATACTACGTTACACCACTCACACCAAATAAAAACACACAAAATGTCATATACGCGCCGTTAAAGGATAAACACCATGGTTTGCGGCTGGTTATTCCACAGACGTGAGGAAAGAATGACTTCAAAGCGTTTTCTACAATGAATGCAGGGGCATGGAAACAAGCCATCTTTCCAGGAAAGGGAAAACCCTCTCAAGTAGGGCTCTAGCCTGTGGCGCTGGAGGGGGAGGAAGGGGAGGCCGCCGAGGGCGCGCCAGAAGACTGGAGTCTTTAGGGGCGCTTACGACCAAGGGGATGCAGATAGAACCGCGCGCGAGGGCCAGGCCGCACTTACAGGTTGATGGTGCGCTCCAGGGTGAGGGGCTTGGTCTGCTGAATGTACTTGTTGCCGAACTGGGTGACTCCCCGGGGCCAGCCGGTCTGCGAGCGATTGGGCGGCACCACAGACATGCTGGCGAGCTCGGGCACTAGCAGCGAGCGGAAAACGGGAGGCAGGGAGACGTTCCCTGTGTGAGCAGCGGTTGTCTGCGTCCCACTCAGCAGACCCCGGCGGCCATTAACAAGAGAAAGCCGAAGGAGGCGTACGCACGCCGGAAGTGCACCCGGAGCCTCTGGCGGCAGGAAGTAGAAAGGCGGTTTCCTATCCCCAACGATCCAATCACTGCTGGGATAGCTGCAGTATCTGGAGCTTCCATTGGTAAATCAGGTACTGGTTCCGCCTTCCTTTACCTCAGTGGTTTCTATTGGATAGCGGTAGGGAAACACGGGAAAGGAGGCATTCTGGGAATTATAGTCTCCTTAGGAAAAGAGCTGCTACCTCAGCGTGCCGTGGGTGTTGTAGCTAGCGAAGAGATGAACGGAAAGCGGCCTGCTGAGCCCGGTTCTGACCGGGCGGGGAAAAAAGTACAGAAGGAGGTGATGGCTAAGTTTTCGGATGCTGTCACAGAGGCAACTTTGAAAAAGCAAGTGGCTGAGGCCTGGAGTCGCAGGACGCCATTCCGCCACGGTAAGTGGGCGCTGTGAAGAGGGAGGCGCAGCGCCGGGTTGGGGGCCGCTGAAAAAGTCCTGGCAGTCGAGCAACAAGGCTACAGTACAAGAGGCTCTTGGAGAGAACGTGACTTTGGCCACCTCCGACTCTCCTGCCTGGCCTGCTGTCGCTTTTTAATCCAAGTTCTTTTAGCTTTAGAAACCAAGTAGAGAGAGAAATGTAGGCCAGGAAGTTTCAGGAAGTAGACGGCATGCAAATTGGTGGAAATTCTGAAATTAGAGATTAGCGAATTAGCATCTTCTTCACTCCTTGTGCGTCTTTGGGCAATGGGTTCAGCTCCTTACTGTGTAAACTAAGATCAGTTCAGTAGCTCAGTCGTGTCCGACTCTTTGCGACCCCATGAACTGCAGCGCGCCAGGCTTCCCTGTCTATCACCAACTCCCGGAGCTTATTCAAACTCATGTCCATCGAGTTGGTGATGTCTTTCAAACATCTCATTCTCGGTCGCCCCCTTCTCCTCCCGCCTTCAGTCTTTCCCAGCATCAAGGTCTTTTCCAGTGAGTCAGTTCTAAGTATCAGGTGGCCAAAGTATTGGAGTTTCAACTTCAGCATCAGTCCTTCTAATGAATATTCAGGACTGATTTCCCTTAGGATGGACTGGTTGGATCTTCTTGCAGTCCAAGGAGTCTTCTCCAAACCACAGTTCAAAATTATCAGTTCTTTGGCGCTCAACTTTCTTTATAGGCCAACTCTCACATCCATACATGACTACTGGAAAAACCATAGCTTTGGTTAGACGGACCTTTGTTGGCAAAGTAATGTCTCTGCTTTTGAATATGCTATCTAGGTTGATCATAACTTTCTTCCACGAAGCAAGCGTCTTTTAATTTCATGGCTGCAGTCACCATCTGCAGTGATTTTGGAACCTCAGAAAATAAAGTCTTACTGTTTCCATTGTTTCTCCCTCTATTTGCTGTGAAGTCATGGGACCGGATGCCATGATCTTAGTTTTCTCAGTGTTAAGTTTTAAGCCAACTTATGCACTCTCCTCTTTCACTTTCATCAAGAGGCTCTTTAGTTCTTCACTTTCTGCCATAAGGGTGGTGTCATCTGCGTATCTGAGATTATTGCTATTTCTCCTGGCAATGTTGATTCCAGCTTGTGCTTCATCCAGCCCAGCGTTTGGCATGATGTACTCTACATATAAGTTAAATAAGCAGGGTGACAGTATACAGCCTTGATGTATTCCTTTGCTTATCTGGAACCAATCTGTTGTTCCATGTCCAGTTCTAACTGTTGCTTCTTGACTTGCATACAGATTTCTCAGGAGACAGGGAAGGTGGTCTAATATTCCCATCTCTTGAAGAATTTTCCACAATTTGTTGTGATTCACACAGTCAAAGGCATAGTCAGTTGGCATAGTCAATGAAGTAGATGTTTTTCTGGAACACTCTTGCTTCTTCATTGATCCAACGGATGTTGGCAATTTGATCTGGTTCCTCTGCCTTTTCTAAATCCAGCTTGAACATCTGGAAGTTCACGGTTCACATGCTGTTGAAGCCTAGCTTGGAGAATTTTGAGTGTTACTTTGCTAGTGTGTGAGATGAGTGCAACTGTGTGGTAGTTTGAGCATTCTTTGGCATTGCCTTTCTTTGGGATTGACCTCTTCCAGTCCTGTGGCCACTGCTGAGTTTTCCAAACTTGCTGGCATATTGAGTGCAGCATTTTCACAGCATCATCTTTTAGGATTTGAAATAGCTCAACTGGAATTCTATCACCTCCACTAGCTTTGTTCGTAGTGATGCTTCCTGAGGCCCACTTGACTTCACATTCCAGGATGTCTGGCTCTAGGTGAGAGATCACACCATCGTGATTATCTGGGTCGTGAAGATCTTTTTTGTACAGTTCTTCTGTGTATTCTTGCCACCTCTTCTTAATATCTTCTGCTTCTGTTAGGTCCATACCGTTTCTGTTCTTATGGTGCTTCTGTTATGTCCATACCATTTCTGTTCTTATGGTGCCCATCTTCGCATAAAATGTTTCCTTGGTGTCTCTAATTTTCTTGAAGAGATCTCCAGTCTTTCCCATTCTGATACTTTCCTCTATTTGTTTGCATTGATCACTAATAAGGCTTTCTTATCTCTCCTTGCTCTTCTTTGAAACTGCATTCAAATGGGTCTGTCTTTCCTTTTCTCCTTTGCCTTTCACTTTTTTTTCTTTTCTCAGCTATTTTTAAGGCCTCCTTGGACAACCATTTTGCCTTTTAATCTATACTATTTCTTGCCGGGAGCCAGCGTGAGGAATCCTGCCCATGGCAAAGGTCATGAGGAAGGAAGCCCGACAAAACGCAAAGGTGTGATCTGGCTTCAGGGGTTCCCCCTGAGTTTTCCTGAACATCTACCCCCAAAAACCAAAGTCGGCCTGATTTTATTGTACTGTGCTTTCCACTCTTCCGACATTCTCTGGAAAAAGTTAATTCAGGGCTTCAGTCTCCTGCATATGAAAGGAATGTTTCAGCTCAAACCCCTCTGATGGCTCTCTAACTTGCCTGACAGGTTCCTCCGGACTTTTTACAACTTGTGAATTGCTCACAGCCCCCCAACCGCGAGAGGCACAAAGCTTAAAGCGTCTTAAAGATAGAGTCTTTTCTAAAGAGCTAAAAATTATATTGGTGACAGGGTTCTCACTGTTGACTCAATGACTGCTGCCAGGCCTCCATATTCTTTATCTTTTAGGCACCTGGGAGGATATTAATCAATGTAATCAGGATGCAGAAATAGGAATATGGTAGTTTTGATGTTAGCAACACTAGACTTTTGAGTTAATTACTTTTCTCTTTGTTATAAATCACTGTACTCCTTTTACTTGTTATAAATTGTTGTATCCTTGCTATGTAAGAATGTAACTGTATTTAGTGCTTTCTGAGAGTGGCACCAGACTTTGGGAAGAACACCACTATTACCCTTATCAGAAAAGGGCCATAAAATGTTAATTGGCCTTCTGGCCAGAAGATGATGTAAATCACCTAAGACTTTTGTATACAACTAAGTATGCAGAGAAAAAGCCTGGTCTTGATAAGAGTCAAGGCTGCTGATGCTGCATAATTTTGTATTACCCATTGATCTCTGTGTACAATCAAAAGGTATATAAGGCCTTTACGGACAATAGAGGTGGGGCCAGTCATTGGAAAGACTGGTTTCCCCCGTGTCTTCTTTTCTTACTCTATTTTCTGACTGAATTCCCATCTGGGGCGTGGAGGCTCACCATGTCTACTTACTTGCCCCGGCTTCTAAGATCCATGAGAGAGGGAGCCCAAGGCGGGGCACTCTCCACTATTCAAACAGACGCCGGTGGCCTAACGTAGATGATGCAAACTTCTTGTCCTGAAGTTTTATTGGCTTTCCACGTAAACCAAGTTATTCAGCCTCTTTTCTCCACTAAATTTTCCTACTATAGTATTCTTAATTTGTTTTATATTTCTAAATAAATAAGTTTTTCCTCACCTACTCCGTCTCCCCTTTGAATTCCCTGGATCCACCGGGGCAGGACCCCGGCAATTTCTCTGGGAAAGATGAGAGAGATTAATGAACCAATGCCTGCGTGTATCAATACATATTTTTCTGAGTAAGGACCAGTAAGCATTTGGACACCTAGTTCAGTGGCTTTTGCGGGTTTTTCCTCTGAAGGTGATGCTTGTTTGTCCTGTGATAGCATAGCCAGAGCATTTGTTGAGAGCTGCCTGATAGTAGGCACCTGGGCTTACTCAGTTTTGCTGGCCTGTAGTTCAACAGCATGACCCACGTAAGTAAACATGGTTTGAACAAAGGAAGGAACCTGCCTCAAATGATTTCATCCTCAGCTTCAGATATCACCTTGTAAGATAAGGACTTTGCTTAATGCATCCTACTTTTGCTTCTGAAGTTTGCCACGTGTGTTGTTTCATTGGTTAAGTGCTTTAAGGAGATGAGTCTTGGGTGTTCCGGATGCACATATAAAGCGATGGCTTCATGTTTAAGCTCTATACAGCAGGGATTTTGTAGTTTCCTTCTGTGTGGGATAGAGATAGTGATGGGGTCTACCTTAAAACTGTTGAAAAGACTAAACAAGATAACACCTGTAAGCTTTACACTATCAGACCCTACTGTGCCTGGCACCTGGTGTGTGGTGGCGGCACTGAGTTTTATTAGAGGGGTACATAATCTCCCACCAGCCTTAGTGGGTGAAACGTTGAGATAAAACTCGAGGAGTTAGAGGAGGTTATGCCTGACACTATTTAAAAAAAAAAATATATATATATATATTTTTTTTAATGAATTCCTCCAGCAGTACTTTAGGGAAAGAAAAAGGATTGAAAAAAAATTGCCAGCCAGTATTGCTATTCTCTTTTTAATTTGCTACTTTCATTTGAAGTTTAGGAGGAAATGAATTAAGACTAAAATGCATTTAGCTGAGTAAGTGAACTAAAAAACTCTCCAAAAGAGCAGGAGTCTTAATTTAGTGACATCTGTTTTGCCCAGAGTCCAAGTCCCCAAAACTGAGAGAATAAGTCATCTACAGCAATGCAAAAGCATAAAGGGGTTTATTGCTAGCTCGAGCCAGGGCTCCTGTCACATCCAACACAGTGGAGTAGAACAAGAGCCCTGAGCCCAGATTTTCAGCAGTATTTATAAGTTTAGAACAAAGACAGGGAGTTGGCAAGGGTTGATTGGCTGCAGAGGTTTCCTGGTATTTACTGATTGGCCATTTATCATCCCTCTGATTGGCCAGAGTTATCATCTCTCTGAAGCCCCGGAAGCATGACTCAGAGATTATTTTTGACCTAGTGCACCTCTCTGAGCCTGTCATGGCTCTGGTGAGGTTGTAACAACATCACCTATACTCATCTTAAGGCCTAACATTGTTAAGCACAATACCTTTGAAAAGTAGTATTGAGTGGGAAGAGAAAAGAAAAAGAACTTAATAGTTCTTCCCCCAAATCTTTGATTTTAGGTGCTAAGTTTCTGAAAATTCACCACCATCCCTTTTGTATTCTCTCTGCTGTGCTATTCATGAGTCAAAAATACAAGAAGAAAAAGTCACAGATAACACTTTCTTCCCAACAGAAGCCATTGTCATGGACATGGACCCCTTTCTTCACTGCGTGATCCCAAACTTCATCCAAAGCCAAAACTTCTTGGAAGGACTTCAGAAGGAACTTTTGAACTTGGACTTCCATGAAAAGTATAATGATTTATATAAATTCCAGCAGGTATTTATGCCCCTTTCACATTAGCTTTTCCACTTCAGAAAGTCATTGTCTATAAAAATCATTCAATACCATATCGACTTGAGGTTTTAGTTTGGGTTTTCCACTGGGGGTCCTGGTCTGGTCTTGACATTGTTAAAAGCATTCATTTATTTAACATAACCTGAGTGTTTACTATGTGTTCAGTTCAGTCGCTCAGTCGTCTCCGACTCTTTGCGACCCCATGAATCGCAGCACGCCAGGCCTCCCTGTCCCTCACCAGCTCCCGGAGCTCACTTAGATTCATGTCCATCGAGTCAGTGATGCCATCCAGCCATCTCATCCTCTGTCATCCCCTTCTCCTCCTGCCCCCGATCCCTCCCAGCATCAGTGAGTCAACTCTTCGCATGAGGTGGCCAAAGTACTGGAGTTTCAGCTTTAGCATCATTCCTTCCAAAGAAAACCCAGGACTGATCTCCTTTAGGATGGACTGGTTAGATCTCCTTGCAGTCCAAGGGATTCTTAAGAGTCTTCTCCAGCACCACAATTCAGAAGCATCAATTCTTCGGCACTCAGCTTTCTTCACAGTCCAACTCTCCCATCCATACATGACCACAGGAAAAACCATAGCCTTGACTAGACAGACCTTTGTTGGCAAAGTAATGTCTCTGCTTTTCAATATGCTATCTAGGTTATGTGTTAGGTGTTAATAAGTATTATGGGGGACTCTTTGCCAGTTCCTGCCCTGAAAGCCTTTAAAATTTAAAATTATAGAGGTGGTAGTGATGGTGAAAGATAGTCAAGTACAGTAAGCTGATAAGTACATTTTGGGGAGTGATATAATAAAGAGAGTAGTACATTGGAAGATAGTGTATTAGTTGCTCAGTTGTATCTGACCCTTTTGCAACCCCATGGACTGTAGCCTGCCAGGCTTCTCTGTCCATGGGATTTCCCAGGCAAGAATACTGGAGTAGCCATTTCCTTCTCCAGGAGATCTTCCTGACTTAGGGACTGAACCCGGGTCTTCTGCATTGCAGGCAGATTCTTTACTGTTTGAGCCACTAACCAATTAAATTTTTGAGTTCGTGTCTTTTGTTTAGGTGGATTTATGTATTGTCATATGTCTTGTAGAGAGTTAGATCTAGTCTTTTTAAATTGAATTTGGACAATTGAATTTGACAGAAGACTAACTCAAAATCAAGGCTTGTTTTCCTGCTGCTAGAAGCCAGGCCCATGCTAGGTTTAAAAATATATAGGTCATTGGTTTCCCCAGTTTGGGAGGATATTTTTCATTGCGGGGTGTACATCCCTCTTGGAGATCTTTATAAAACCTTAAAGACTGTCCTTAAAATCACAAAAGAAAGTGAGGATGAAGAGCTATCTTGCTTTTTTTCCATTTTCCCTTTTATTTCTTCTAATCTAGGGTAAAAGTAACAAATTCATCTGTCTTCCGTTTAGTCTTTTGCACTCGAGCTGGTTGTGTCCCCCAATCTGTCTATCTTTGGGCCTTTTATATGTATGATTTAATCTGGTTAAATACACAAATGATGTTCTCTTTTTAATCCTGGAAATCTAATGAAAAATAGCTTGTATTCATAGTGAAGTTGTAAAAGTTAATAAAAATCATAGTCATCTATCTTTGTAATTATATCAGCTTTGATAACACTAGGCCTCTTTTGTTGATTTAGGGCTATATGCATATCTGATTACTGAAATTGAGAAGCCAAACTGGTTTTTACTTAATGCAATTTGGTAGATGGAAAATACTTCTGTGAAGTCCATGAGAGGCAAAATAGTAGAAACGGCCCTAAGGTAACGAGGGAAAAAGAAGCAGCCATTACTTTAGATCCCAAGGGTGCTTAATGGAACTTCTGTGAATAATTTTTCACTATGCTCACTGTGGGACTTCTTCACCCGAAGACAGTAAATATAAACCTGCTTTCCATCTCCTGTCCCATCAGACTTCACTTATAGCCCTTTTTCTTTGCTTGTGCTGTGAATTGACTTGATAATGGGGCCTATAACAACTTCCAGTTCTCCTGACCAAGTTAGTCATTAGGAGTGGCCTGATTTTTCCTGTTTTTCACTTTACATTCAGGATACTTTACGTTCACACTCATTTTCCTTCTGCCTCACTGGCAAGTCCTTAGTTCCCTTTGGCAGGTCTTCCTTTGGTACCTGGCATCTTAATGAGAGTACTCTAGGACTTTGCCCTTGGAGACTCCAGGGAGTCTCATGACTTTGCCTCCACTTTTGGATATCTGCTAAGTGTTTCACACTTTCAAAAACGAAACTTCTTGTCTTCTTGCCCTAAATCTGCTCCACCTACAGTTTCCGCCCATCTCAGTTGATGAGCATCAATCTTTCCAGTGACCCAGGCCAGAAACCTTGAGGTTATCCTTCATTCCTCGCTCACACCTCTTCTCCATTCCAGTGGAAAATTCTGTTGGATCTACTGTCAGAATATATTCAGAAAAATACACTTTTCACTTCCACTGGTAACAGCTGTCACCTGACCCAAGCCTTTTCTCTCACCAGGATTATCCTCTTGGTGGACTAACTACTCTTCTTGCTTCTACCCTTGGCCCACGTACAGCCATTGTGTTTGTTTAAAATGTTAATGGACCCAAGAAAATTGAAATCATTTGCTCACATAAAAATCTGTACTCAGATTTCAAAGCAGCAATGTTTATAATAGCCAAAAAGTAGAAACACCCAGTGTCCATCAACTGATGATGAATGGATAGATCAAGGTGGTATGTCTATACAGTGGAATATTATTCAGCCAGAAAAAGGAATGAAGTACTAAGTACTGCTGCAACATGGGTCAACTTTGAAAACAAGCTCAGTGAAAGAAGCTAGATACAGAAGGCCACATATAGTGTGATTCCATTTATAGGTAATAACCAGCAAAACTTATAGAGTACATTAGTGGTTGCCAGGAGCTGGGGGGTGGGGATGGGGAATGACTGCCTAATAGGTAAAGGGTTTCTTTTTGGTATGATGAAAATATTCTAGAATTAGATGGTGGGAGTAGGAAATGGCAACCCACTCCAGTTTTCTTGCCTAGAGAATTCCATGGACAGAGGAGCCTGGCAGGCTACAGTCCACAGGGTTGCAAAGAGTCAGGTACAACTGAGCAGGCATGTATGATAGTTGCACATGTGAAAATACTAAAAGTCTCCTGAATTACATTCTGGGAGATGTTAAAATAGTAAATTTTATGCTAAGTGAATTTCATCTCAGTTCTAAAAAGTTTTGCTCAAAATCTCCTTAAGGTTCTCATTTCTCTGAGCAAAAACCAGAGTGGTTGTACGTCTCCCATTACATCTTTGGCCCCACCTCCTGCTGCTTCCCTCCAACTCACTAAGCCACATCCTATGATTTCTTCAACAGGCCAGGCATTCTTCCCACTCAGGACATTGAATCTGCTTTGCTGAGATCTTCCCTGAGTACACTTCCCAGCTTCCTTCAAGCCTCTGCTGCACATGCATGAAGTCTAACCTGGCCACCAGATTTATATTGCAAGCCCTTCCCTGCTCTCAGCACTCCTGGTCCGTCATACTCTGCTTTATTTTCCCATGACGTTCCTCACCTTTTTTATTCTAATAATCAATTTGTAATGTTTATTGTCTTTCCCCCACAAGAATGTATAAGCTCCACTATAATACTTTTGTAACTATTTGTGGAGTGAATAAGGCACAGAGAGGCTAAGCAGCGTGCCCAAGTCACAGAGCTGCCAAATGGAGGTTGGCCATGTGTCAACCCCAGGCAATTTGGCTTCAGAGTCCAGGCTCTTAATGACATTGCTGGACTGCCAGCATGCTCCCTCCCTAAACTGCTCTGCTCTGTGTGTTTGATTTATGAAGGAAATCCTTTTTTTGTTTTTTCATGGTCAAGTCTGATGATCTGAAGAAGAGAAGAGAGCCCCACATCTGTGCTTTAAGGTAAAGGAGTACTCATACTTGTTGGGTGCCAAATATGTGCCAGGCAAAGGAGTAAGTGCTTTAAATGTTACATCATGCCATCTTTGTTGGCATTATTGTCTCCTTTTGTAGAGGAGGAAACAGAAAGTAATTTCTTCAAAGTTATCTAGGGGAAAAGGAGCTGAGATAAAGATCCATGTCTGTCTGATTCCATGGCCAAAGTTTCAGTGATAAAATGACTTTGTTAGTAATCAGGAAAACAATACTGGCGGTACAGTCTTTCACATTGTCAGGTTGACATATTTAAAACAAAAGCTCCAGTGTTGACAGAAGTGTAGATATACAGTGCTGCAATTTTTCTTAGAAGATAGTTTTGAAAAATGTATCAAAACCCTTAAAATTATGCTTTCTTTTTGTAGTTTAATTCCACATACAAGAATTTGTCCTGTGAAAATAAGGATGTACTCAAAGATTCCATATAAGATTGTTTATCATAAGTGAATAATTACATACAAATTAAATGGCCATCCATCAAGAGTTATACAGATAATGGTACAGAACTAAGTGGAAAACTATACCATTAAATGAGTAAGCTCCAGGAGTTGCTGATGGACAGGGAAGCTTGGTGTGCTGCAGTCCATGGGGTCTCAGAGTCAGAGACAACTAAGTGACTGGACTGAACTAATACCATTAAATGCTCAACACATGAATATAGTAGTTGTTTCATCAATTCCAAGACACTTTTTTTTTTTTTTTACATTTTAATCTTTCTGAGGCTCAGTATCTCACACAATTACTGTTTTGTCCCAGTTTAATTTACAGTGTTTTTTGAAGTGATTTATAAAATGTGATACTGCTGGCAAAGGCATAGGCTAGAAAACTATAAAGAGAAAAGTTAAAAATAGCACACAAGCTGTGATCTCATTTGAAAAAAAGAAATGTTTATCTGTATACCCATGTGTATACAAAGAAAAAGACTTGTAAGAATGGTATGTTTAAATCTGGCTAATAGGATTAAATAGTGGCAGTCTGCACAGATTACTTCTTCTAAAACCTAAAGTATTTGTTAACTGTAACAGTTCACAGTTATTTAGACCTTTTTTCCTCCATGACCATGCTTTTAGGGCATTGTCTCATTAGTTCACACCAAGCCTCTGATAAGCATGTCTTTCCTCTGGGATTGAGTTACATTCTGTATCCAAAAGGTAATAGCCAGATGGTGTGAGTGATGGAATTCCTTGTCTTTACAGAAAGGTGACCTTTTTATTTCCCCGTTAGGTTCTGTGATTTCTCTCATGAATACTGTTAACAAATGACAATGATGGCAGAAAATAGCCCTATAATTGTGACACCTTCATGGGATGACCAGAGGAAGAGCTTTCTATGGAATAAATTTGTGGCAGCTGATGTTACCAGTAAAAGAGGGATGAAAGGCTTTGATAATATCAGTTGCATAAACGTTTAAGACTCAAGACTTTGACCACCCACTTTACCTGAAGCCTGGTTTACAGTTTGCTTTGCTGGTCTATTCTGATTTGCAACTCTGCCTGTAAAAGTTACATGGCACTTATGGTTGGACTAACAAGTACAATATATTCTGGAACGTTCTGGATTGGGTAGTATACAGTATAAAAAGATATTTGGTAATAAAATTTCAGGGGATCAACCTGGAGACTTGATCTTTAGTTATTAACAGCACAGTTGCATTTTATGGCGATTTCAGTTATGTACATTTGAATTAAGATGATTGAAACTGTTTTCATGTACAAAATTTGAACTAGTATAAACCCTTTAAAAATATTTTTAAAAATATTTTCCCCAATTTTATGGAGATAAAATTGACATAAAAATGTTGATCCATCAAAGTTAACCTAATTTCAGAGTTTAGTGAGTCTTAAATTGTGTTAGAGTTCTATACAGAGCCACTTTAGCTGTAAATGGAAATGTTCAACCATCTTTTCTTTGGTATCATCTTAGTATCAGAACTTATATGAAAAAAGTTTATTATTACACAATTAGCATAGTAGTCACCATTACTGTAGTTTAAAGTTTTTAATCCTCAACAGTGCTACCCACCCAAGTGTTCATTAAATAATAGAGCTAGTGTTAGTGCTGAAAAGCATGTCTAGAAGTCAGTAACTTTGGACTAGAACATTGGTATTCTGCTATCAAAGGCCAGACCGCTACCATGATAGGGCAATACTATAAATGTAGGAGGAAAAAAATAAGCTGAAACAGTAGAACAAAATATATTACAGTAGAGAGGTCTGCATTTATTTCTCTGGGAATACTAGTCTTAAACTTGGCAAGTTTAAAGTGAAGAACATTCTCAAGAATGGCTCTTAAATTAACCAAAACCTGCAGGAAAAAATATTTATGTCATAGATCGAAATGGAGCCCCCATCATGGTGTAACAAGTTATTTTTTGTTTACATTCCTAGGAAAATTCTGTTTGAACATTTCCGGTCTTGGATTTCAGACATTTCCAAGATTGACCTGGAGTCAACCATTGACATGTCCTGTGCTAAATACGAATTCTCAGGTAAGAGAGGTAAAACCTTGTTGTCGCTGAGATTTAAAGGCTTTAACTAAACGATTATGGGAAGACAGTCTCAGTGTTGCAAAATCCTAGACTATGTATCCCTTCATAGTGTTAGGATATTCTTAGTAAGGATGGTCTGACCCAGCTCAGATAGAGAAATGTCCATCTTGGAAGGTATAAGGCAGGGTTCTCTTTGAGAGTGTGATGAGAGCTGTGACTGTTGTAACCAAGCAAAGTTAGCGTTCCCACTTCACACAGAGCCAAACTTTCTTTCATTCTTTTTGGTTGTGTTGGGTCTTTATTGCTGTGCCTGGGCTTTCTCTAGTTGCTGTAGGTGGGGGCTACTGTCTAGTTTTGATGTGTGGGCTTCGCATTTTGGGGGCTTCTCGTGTTGCAGTACACAGGCCCTAGAGCATGAGGGCTTAGTTGCTCCATAGCATGTGGGATCTTCCTGGACCAGGGATTGACCCACATCCCCAGCATTGGCAGGTGGAGTCTTAACCACTGGACCACCAGGGAAGTCCCATAACGCCAAACTCTTGACAGTAGTCTTTGCAGCAAAATAAGGACGCCAAGCAAGGAGAATGGGCAGCTCACACTCAAAAAAAAAAAATGTGAACTTCCTAGTAGCTTTCAGGGAAGGATTTTTAAAGACAGGGCAGAGGGTTTTCAGATGCATAATAGCTCATGGACCTTCTGATTGGTTGGTGGTGAGGTAGCAGTGATAATGTCGGGAATCTCAGTCATCGACCTTCTGGTTCCAGCCAGTCTGGGGACTCCGTGTTGCTTGTGGTCAGCCTGATGTTACCATCCTCCACCTCATCCTGGTGGTGAGGGGGTTGTGTTAGTTTCTGAAGAATAGCTCAGAAATGTGCATCAGATTCTTATCTCTGTCCCTTCAGGAGGAATTAGGAGTCCTGTGACTATTGTGTCCTAATCATTAACTACTTGAGCCTGCTCTTTGGAACTTGGGGATGCCTAGGAGACAAGCCTTTTTTTTTTCCATAAGCAAGAAATGGAGGACACAGAAGGGCTTTTCTGTCCAGGAAGGCCCTGCAGGGTCCTGCTCCATTTCAGTATTTTCAGAAAAATGCTAATAATGCATATGCACAGAAGCTTTGCATATGGTATCAGGAAATTCAAAGGTGATATTATAAACTCACTCTTACACTTCCTAGGAAACAAGTGTCCTCTCAATGCCTTTTTTTTCTTCTGAAGGTAATAAATGAACATATTCTTTTTTTTTTAATTTCTTTTGGAGTATATATGTCATTTACAATGTTGTGTTACTTTCAGCTATACATATACAGCAAAGTGTATGATTTATACATATACATATATCCACTCTGTTTTTTAGATTCTTTTCCCTTATAGGCCATTACAGAGCATTGAGTAGAGTTCCTGGTTCTTAATAGTAGGTCTTTTATTAGTTATCTGTTCTATATATATAGTGTGTATATGTCAGTCCCAATCACCCAGTTTATCCCTCTCTGAATATATTCTTAAGGAGAAAAAGTCAAACAATATACCGTGTCAAGCAGTATAGAGTGTAATCCACGATAGTCCCCCTCACTTTCTCCTTGTCCTCCTTTCTCTTCAGACATGTCCACTGTCACCAGTTGGGGTGCATCCTTCCAGCTCCCTTTCTGAGCATGTACATGTCTTTTTGAAAGCATGTTTGATTTTCAGCTGGAAGGATAAGTGTTTTGGGTTGTTTTGTTTTTACTGAATAAAATTTTGATTTGGGTTTACTAATACATTGTCCTGGGGAAGTACAAATTGGTAACAACATTTTGAGCATAACTTAGACATATAGTCATGTCACATCCCTTTTTTTAAAACAATTATTTATCTGGCTGTGCTAGATCTTAGTAGTGGCATGTGGGATCTAGTTCTCTGACCAGGGATCAAATCTGGTCTCCCTGCATTGGGAATACGGAGTCTTAGCCGCTGGACCACCAGGGAAGTTTCTCATAGGCCCCTTTTTTGGGGGCTCAGGGAGTAATTTGAAGTAGTTTCAAACAGATAAGTGGTGAGAATAATACAAATGAATTTTTTCTGTTTTACTTAAGAATAGGTTGCCTTTAGGATTCTCTGTGACCCCCTGAATACTTCAGTAACTCCTGCAACAAGGACCTTCTCCTACATGATAATAATGAACGATCAGAATCAGGAATTAGGTTTGATATGTCACTCTCATCTAATCCACAGGCTCCATTCAGGTTCTGTGGTTTGGTCCTTTATTAACAAAAGGGTCCTATCCAGGGCTGTACATAGCATTTAGTTCTCCTGTCTTCTTAGTCTCCTTAAGTCTACAACTGTCCCTCAGTCTTCCCTTGACTTTTATGATCCTGATGCTTCTCACAGTTTACAGATGAGTTGCATCGTAAGACTCCCCTCCGTTTGGGTGTGTCTGCTGACTCCTCATGAGTGCTGCTTCTTGCATCTTACCATGCAGTAGATAGTGTGTCATATTACCAGTGCTTAGTAAGTGATCACTTAACTAAGGTGGTGGCTGACAACAGGTGTTTCCACTGGAAACTTGTCCTTGTCTTTAAGGTAATAAATATTTTGTAGGGAGACACTTTATGTAAATATCCCATTTCTCATTAAAATTTGATTAACTTGTTTTAGCATCCATTGATTTTTTTTTCTTAATATATTTTATTGACGTATATCTGACAGTGTTTCAAGTACACAGCAAGGTGATTCAGTTATACATACATAATTTTTGAAATTATTTTCCATTATAGCTTATTACAAGATATTTATTGACTGTAGTTCCCTGTGCTATGGGCTTCCCTTGTGGCCCCACTAGTAAAGAATCCACCTGTAATGAGAGAGACCTGGGTTCAATCCCTGGGTTGGGAAGATCCCCTGGAGAAGGGAAAGGCTACTCAGTCCAGTATTTTGGCTTGGAGAATTCCATGAACTGTATAGTCCATGGGGTCGCAAAGAGTTGGGCATGACTGAGTGACTTTCACTTCGCTTCCCTGTGCTAAATATAGTAAACCTTTGTTATTTGTTGCATATCTGTTTTTTTTTAGATTAGGAATATAGCATTCTGTTCATACTAAGTCAAAAAAGTAGAATCAAAATGTCATACATTTTTTAGTTAGGCAAAAATTCATAAGTTTTTAAAAATATATATATTATACATATATATGTATATGTATACAAAAGCTTTTCTACTATGCTTGATAAAGGCTTGAGAAAGAACATAAAAAAAAAGTGGAGAAACTGGAAAACATAAACTAAATAAAATGGCAGCACTGAATATGAAATAGAAAAAGTGAAACAAAACTAGATAAAAGTGAAAGATCATCATATAGTTCAGTTGTTTTAAACGTGGCTGCTCGTTAGAAATATACCTGGAGCTCTGGAGAAAAAAAGCCATACCTGGTCATTTGTATTTTTCAAAAAATTCCAAGATAATTCTGACATACATCTGGATTTTAAAAAGTGATTATAGGTTTTTCTGTTAAATCATAGTGGTACAGAGTTGTATTATTTTTCTATGGATCGATCGTGATACAGTGGTATCAAGTGAGTAATAGTTACATAATCACAATAGTAGAAGATGCTTCTCAGTTTTCACAGTCAATAGCCAGATAGAAAAATGAAAGATAATTACAGTTGCAGGCCATAAAGGGAACATGATTAACCTAACAGTATAAAATAATTACATATGGTCTGGGGAGTCAAGCAGAGTGATGTGGTAAGCGGAAATGCATACATGCACGTGTTTTCATCCTCCCAGCTAGTCTTTGTTTTTAGATTGGTGCATTTGATCCTATTACCATTTCTTAATTGTTTTGGGTTTATTTTCTGTAGATCTTTTCCTTCTTTTGTGTTTCTTGCCTAGAGAAGTTCCTTTAGCATTTGTTGTAAAGCTGGTTTGGTGGTGCTGAATTCTCTTAACTTTTGCTTGTCTGTAAAGCTGTTGATTTCTCCATCAAATCTGATTGAGAGTCTTGCTGGGCAGAGTATTCTTGGTTGTAGTTTCTTCCCTTTCATCACTTGAAATATATCCTGCCATTCCCTTCTGGTTTGTAGCGTTTCTGTTGAGAAATCAGCTGACAGCCTGATGGAAGTTCCCTTGTATGTTATTTGTTGTTTTTCCCTTGTTGCTTTTAATATTTTGTCTCTGTCTTTAAGTTTTGTCAGTTTGATCACTGTGTCTCGGTGTGTTCCTCCTTGAGTTTATCCTGCCTGGGACTCCATGCTTCCTGGACTTGGTTGACTGTTTCCTTTCTGATGTTAGGGAAGGTTTCAGCTCTTACCTCTTCAAATATTTTCTTAGGTCCTCTCTTTCTTAGGTCCTCCTTCTCTCTTCTCCTTCTGGGGCCTCGATAATTCGAATGTTGGCGCATTTAATGTTGTCCCAGAGGTCTCTTAGGCTCTCTTCATTTCTTTGCATCCTTTTTTCTATATTCTGCTCTGTGGCAGTGATTTCCACCATTCTGTCCTCCAGGTCATTGATCCGTTCTTTTGCCTCAGTTATTCTGCTGTTGATTCCTTCTAGTGTATTATTCATCTCTGTTTGTTTGTTCTTTATTTCTTCTAGGTCTTTGGCAGACATTTCTTGCATCTTCTCCATTGTTTTCCTGAGATCCTGGAACGTCTTCACTATGATTATTCTGAATTCTTTTTCTGGCAGGTTGACCATCTCCTGCCAGAAAAAAACAACATTTAGTTGTTTTTGTAGTGTTTTATCTTCTCCCTTCATCTGGGACATAACTTTCTGCTTTTTCATCCTGATTAACTTTCTGTAATGTGGTTTTTGTTCTACCTGTGGGATTGTGGTTCTTCTTGCTTCTTCTGTCTGCCCTCTGATGGAGGAGGCTAAGAGGCTTGTATAAGCCTCTTGATGGGAGGGACTGGGAAAAACTGGGTCTTGGCTCTGATGGGCAGGGCCTTGCTCCATAAAGCTGTAATCTAATTATCTGCTGATGGGTGGGGTTTCCCTCCCTCTCTGTTTGGCCTGAGGCAACACTGCCCTGGGGTCTGCAGGCTCTATGGTGGGGTTAATGGTGACCTCCAAGAGGGCTTATGCCAAGGGGGACCTTCCCAGACTGCTACTGCCAGTGCCTTCATCCCTGTGGTGAGCCCCTGCCAACCCACGCCTCCACAAGAGACCCTTCAACACCAGCAGGTAGCTTTGGTTCAGTCTCTTGTGGGGCCCCTGCTCCTTCCCCTGGGTCCTGGTGTGTGCACGGTTTTGTTTAAGACTGGAGTCTGTTTCCCGCAGTCCTGGGGAAACACTATAATTAAATCCCACTGGTCTTCCAGGTCAGAGTCCCTGAGAATTCCCAGTCCCTTTGTCAGATCTCCAGGCTGAGAAGCCTGATGTGGGGTTCTGAAGCTTCACAACAGTGAGAGAACTTCTTTAGTATTATTTTTCTTCAGTTTGTGGGCCACCCATCCACTGGGTATGAGATTTGATTTTATTGTGATCGCGCCCCCTCCTATCATATCACTGTGGCTTCTTCTTTTGACATGGGGTATTGTTTTTTGGTGGGTCCAGCTTCCTCCTATCAACAGCTAGTTGCAATTTTGGTGCTCTCGCAGGAGGGGATGAGCGCATGTCCTTCTACACCATCTTGAACTGGAAGCCCGCTATTTTTATTACATTATTACTATGCAGGTTGCCAGATGGTGGTTTTTCTAATAAAGTAATTTCTTTTCTATTATTAGTTGTTATTCTTTTGTAAATAAAACATTGCCATCTCCCCAGTTATTTACTCATTTAAAAAAATATATATTTATTTGGCTGCATCTGATCTTAGTTGTGGCATGTGGAACCTTTTGTTGCAGCACTTGGGCTCAGGAGTTTCAGTGTGTGGAGACCTCAGGGAATGTGGAATCCTCATTCCCTGACCGAGGGTTGAATCAACATACCATGCATTGCAAGATGGATTCTTAACCACTGGGCCACTGGGGAAGTCCCTACCCATTTATTTATGTCAGTGTGAATTTAAAAGTTACTATTTATGTAATGGTTCCTGTCATTATGTTGATGCCCATATTGTCCTCGATTTGATCAAGGGGACCTTTGTGTCCTTTTAATATGTCCTTATGTCACTCAACGAAAAGTAGGTTGCTCACTGCGCACAGCAAAGCCAATCTGCTGGCTCCCGGTCGTGGTGAGGAAAAGTACAGCGTTTATTCCAGGGCACCAGACAAGGGCACAGGTGGCTTGTCCACAGAACACCCAATCTCCCCGATGGAGTTTAGTGGAGGGTTTTTAAAGACAGAGTGGGTGAGAGGGCCCCAGGGTGTGTCGTCAGCTTGCGCACAGTTCTCTGACTGGCGCAAGGTGAAGTAACAAGATGAGATCACAGGTTGGCATCATCTGTCTAAAGGTGCCAGCCGATCTGGGGACTACATGCTTACAGTCAGCTTTTCTCATCTGGTTGGGGGTAGGAGGGTTGTCTGTATACAAACAGCTTAGGAATGTGAGTCAGACTTACCTTTACCTTTGAGACAGAGCTCGGAGCCCTTGTGACTCATGCCTTCAGTTACGGCTGCTCTCCTGTCTGCCTGCCCTGTCTTTGTTTCTGTGTTCTGTGTTTCTCAGTCCTGCTGGGCCTGCTGTTTGCTTCACATGGGGGAGCATAGCAGGTCACAGTTCATTTCCAGAGCCCCTTTTCCCAATCAGCAATAAGCAGGGGATACCAAGAGGTGGGTTGCTGGGAAGGCCACTACGTGGGTTTGCTCAGTTTCATACATCATCCTTATTGTATCTTACTTTCTAGCAAAACAGAATTTTCCAAGCTTATCTTAATTTTCCTGTGCTCTTGATCTGCAGCTGGCTGTTCTTCCAAAGAACGTGGGTTCTTTCATATATATAATTTATATATATATTGTGTGTGTATGTATATTTATATATATATACATATATATATATGAAAGAATGAATTCACATTGATTCCTCCAGTTTCATTTCCATACTGGAGGGTTCATTCCATATTTCTTTTTCCGAATTTATAAATCTGTTCTTCAATTTTGAGAAATCTGTTTTCCATTAATTTCAATATGCTTCTGTATTAAAATAGTCCCTCCGTGTGGAAGGATCTCACTTCACCAGTAGCACCCCTTACCTTCACCCACCTTGCATGGATGCCTGCCTTGTTCAGTCATACCTAATGGCTTTTAGAAGTTTAGCTCAAGAAATGGTACTGTATAACTCAGGGAACCCTACTCAGTGCTCTGTGGTGACTTAAATGGGAAGGAAATTCAAAAAAGAGAAGGTATATGTATATGTATAGCTGATTCACTTTGCTGTACAGCAGAAATGAATACAACATTGTAAAACATCTATATTGTTGTTGTTGTTCAGTCGCTAAGTCGACTGAACAAAGTGTCCAGCTCTTTGCGACCCCAAGGACTGCAGCATGCCAGGCTTCCCTGTCCTTCACTGTCTCCTGGAATTTGCTCAAACTCATGTCTGTTGAGTCGGTGATGCCATCCAACCATCTCAGCCTCTGCCGCCCTCCTTTCCTTTTGCCCTCAATCTTTCCCAGCATCAGCGTCTTTTCCAGTGAGTCGGCTCTTCTCATCAGGTAGCAAAAGTACAAGAGCTTCAGCATCAGTCCTTCCAGTGAATATTCAGGGTTGATTTCCTTTAGGATTGACTGGTTGGATCTCCTTGTAGTCCAAGGGACTCTCGAGTCTTCTTCAGCACCACATTTCAAAAGCATCAATTCTTCGGCGCTCAGCCTTCTTTATGGTCCAGCTCTCACATCCATACATGACTACAGGAAAAACCATAGCTTTGACTGGATGGACCTTTGTGGTAAAGTAATGTCTCTGCTTTTTAATATGATTAGTTTATCATAGCTTTTCTTCCAAGGAACAAGCGTCTTTTAATTTTGTGGCTGCAGTCATCGACCGCAGTGATTTTGAAGCCCAAGAAAATAAAACCTGTCACTTGTTTCCATTGTTTCCCCATCTATTTGCCATGAAGGGACTGGATGCCATGATCTTAGTTTTTTGAATGTTGAGTTTTAAGCCAGCTTTTTCACTCTCCTCTTTCACCTTCATCAAGAGGCTCTTTAGTTCCTCTTCGCTTTCTTCCGTAAGGGTGGTGTCACCTGCATGTCTGAGGTTATTGATATTTCTCCTAGCAATCTTGATTCCAGCTTGTGCTTCATCCAGCCTTGCATTTCACATGATATACTCTGCGTATAAGTTAAATAAGCAGGGTGACAATATACAGCCTTGATGTACTCCTTTCCCTATTGGGAAGCAGTCCGTTGTTCCGTGTCCGGTTCTAACTTTTGCTTGTTGTCATGCATACAGGTTTTTCAGGAGATGGGGCAGGTGGTCTGATATTCCCATCTCTTTCAGAATTTTCCACAGTTTCTTGTGATCCACATAGTAAAAGGCTTTAGCATAGTCAGTGAAGCAGAAGTAGATGTTTTTTTGGAATTCCCTTGCTTTTTCTATGATCCAGTAGGTGTTGGCAGTTTGATCTCTGGTTCCTCTGCCTTTTCTAAATCCAGCTTGTACATCTGAAAGTTCTTGGTTCATGTACTGCTGAAGCCTAGCCTGAAGGATTTTGAACATTTTTTAAAAATTTATTTGTTTTTTAATTGACGGATAATTGCTTTACAAAATTTTGTTGTTTTCTGTCAAACATAAACATGAATCAGCCATAGGTATACATATGTCCCCTTCCCTCTTGAACCTCCTTCCCACGCCCTCCCCATCCCACCCCTCTAGGTTCATACAGAGCCCGTTTAAGTTCCCTGAGACATACAGCAAATTCCCATTGGCTGTCTATTTTACATACGGTACAAGTTTCCATGTTACTTTTGCCATACATCTCACCCTCTCTCCTTCCCTCTCCCCATGTCCATAAGTCTGTTCTCTATTTCTTCATTGCTGCCTTGCAAATAAATTCATCAGTATCATCTTTCTAGATTCCATGTGATATTTATCTTTCTCTTTCTGACATACTTCACTCTGTATAATAGGCTCTAGGTTCATCCACCTCATTAGAAATGACTCAGATATGTTCCTTTTTATGGCTGAGTAATATTCCACTGTATATATGTACCCCAGCTTCTTTATCCATTCATCTGTTTATGGACATCTAGGTTGCTTCCATGTTCTAACTGTTGTTAATAGTGCTGCATGTCTGAGGTTATTGATATTTCTCCTAGCAATCTTGATTCCAGCTTGTGCTTCATCCAGCCTGGCATTTCACATGATATGAACCTTGGGGTACATGCATCTCTTTCAGTTTTGGTTTCCTCAGGGTATATGCCTAGGGGTGGGATTGCTCGATCCTATGGTGGTTTTATTCCTAGTTTTTTTAAGGAATCTCTATACCATATTCCACTGTGGCTTTATATTCACACCAGCAGTGCAAGAGGGTTCCCTTTTCTCCACACCCTCTCCAGCATTTATTGTTTGTAGACTTTTTGATGATGGCCATTCTGACAGGTGTGAGGTGATATCTCATTGTAGTTTCAGTTTGCATTTCTCTAGTGAGCAGTGTTGAGCATCTTTTCATGTGTTTGTTAGCCGTTTGGGATTTTGAGCATAATCTTGCTGGCATGTTTAATGAGTGCAGTTATATGATTATCTGAACATTCTTTGGCATTGCCTTTCTTTGGGATTGGAATGAAAACTGACCTTTTTCTAGTCTTGTGGCCACTGCTGAAAAGTTTTCCAAATTTACTAGCATGTTGAGCACAATGCTTTAACAGCGTCATCTTTTAGGATTTGAAATAGCTCAGCTGAAATTCCATCACCTCTACTAGCTTTGTAGTAATACTTCCTGAGGCCCACATTACTTCATACTCTACAGTGACTGGCTCTAGGTGAGTGACCACACCATCACGGTTATCTGGGTCATTAAGACCATTTTTATACAGTTCTTCTGTGTATTCTTGCCACCTCTTCTTAATGTCTTCTGCTTCTCTTAGGTCCATACCATTTCTGTCCTTTATTGTGTCCGTCTTCACATGAAATGTTCCCTTGGTATCTCCAATTTTCTTGAAGAAATAGTCTTTCTCATTTTATTGCTTTCCTCTATTTCTTTGAATTGTTCACTTAAGAAGTCTTTCTTATTTCTCCTTGCTGTTCTCTAGATCTCTGCGTTCAGTTTGGTATATCTTTCCCTTTCTCCTTTGTCTTTTACTTCTTTTCTTTTCTTAGTAAGGCCTCCTCAGACAGCCACTTTGCCATCTTGCATTTCCTTTTTTGGGGGATGGTTTTGGTCACCAACTCCTATACAGTGTTAAGCACCTCTGTCCTTAGTTCTTCAAGCACTCTACCAGATCTAATGCCTTGAATCTAATTTGTCACTTCCACCGTATAATCATTAGTTCAGTTCACTTAGACATGTCCGACTCTTTGTGACCCCATGGACTGCAGCACGCCAGGCCACCTTGTCCACACCAACTCCCAGAGTTTACTCAAACTCATGTCCATTGAGTTGGTGATGCTATCCAACCATCTCATCCTCTGTCGTCCCCTTCTCCTCCTGCCTTCAATCTTTCCCAGCATCAGGGTGTTTTCAAATGAGTCAGCTCTTCAAATCAGGCGGCCAAAGTATTGGAGTTTCAGCTTCAATATCATTCCTTCCAATGAACATTCAGGACTGATTTCCTTTAGGATGGACTGGTTGGATCTCCTTGCAGTCCAGAGGAGCCAGAGGTCAAATTGCCAACATCCACTGGATCATCGAAAATGCAAGAGAGTTCCAGAAAAACATCTATTTCTGCTTTATTGACTATGCCAAAGCCTTTGACTGTGTGGATCACAAGAAACTGAAAAATTCTGAAAGAGGTCAGAATACCAGACCACCTGACCTGCCTCTTGAGAAATCTGTAAGCAGGTCAGGAAGCAACAGTTAGAATTGGACATGGAACAACAGACTGGTTCCAGATAAGAAAAGGAGTACATCAAGGCTGTATATTGTCACCCTGCTTATTTAACTTATATGCAGAGTACATCGTGAGAAACGCTGGGCTGGAAGAAGCACAAGCTGGAATCAAGATGGCTGGGAGAAATATCAGTAACCTCAGATATACAGATGACACCACCCTTATGGTAGAAAGTGAAGAAGAACTAAAGAGCCTCTTGATGAAAGTGAAAGAGGAGAATGAAAAAGTTGGCTTAAAGCTCAACATTCAGAAAACTAAGATCATGGCAACCAGTCCCATCACCTCATGGAAAATAGATGGGGAAACAGTGGCAGACTTCAGTTTTTTGGGCTCCAAAATCACTGCAGATGGTGACTGCAGCCATGAAATTAAAAGACTCTTACTCCTTGTAAGAAATGTTATGACCAACCTAGACAGCATGTTAACAAGCAGAGACATTACTTTGCCAACAAAGGTCCGTCTAGTCAAGACTGTGGTTTTTCCAGTAGTCATATATGGATGTGAGAGTTGTATAATCATAAGGGATTTGATTTTGGTCATATCTGAATGGCCTAGTGATTTTCCGTACTTTCTTCAATTTGAGCCTGAATTTTTCAGTAAGGAGCTGATGATCTGAGCCACAGTCAGCTCCTGGTCTTGTTTTTCCTGACTGTATAGAACTTCTCTATCTTCTCTGCAAAGAATATAATCAGTCTGATTTCGGTATTGACCATCTGGTGATGTCCATGTGTAGAGTTGTCTCTTGTGTTGTTGGAAGAGGGTTTTTGCTATGACCATGTATTTTCTTGGCAAAACTGTTAGCTTTTGCCCTGCCTCACTTTGTCCTCCAAGGCCAAACTTTCCTGTTGCTCCAGATACCTCTTTACTTTCCACTTTTGCATTCCAGTCCCCTATGATGAGAAGGACATCTTTTGTGTGTGGATGTATGTGTCCTAGAAGGTCTTATAGGCCTTCATAGAATCGTTCAGCTTCTTCAGCATTAGTAGTTGGCCTGTAGACTTAGATTAATGTGATGTTGCATGGTTTGCCTTGGAAGAGATAACAAACATTTATAGTGATATGGAAAAGACATTTGCCATGTAATTAAAAAAAAAGTCGACAAAAGAACCACTGTAGGGTACTATTTTTAAAAGGCAAATACATATATGTTGGGAAGATACTGGAGGTGACCATCCCTGAGTCTGTGTGTTGTTCTGTGTTTTTAGAGTTTTCTACACTGACAGTTTTATTTCTGTAATTATGAAAGAGGGGAAATCGTGCTGTAGAGCTGGAGGAGCTGCCATTACGGAGGACTAGCGGATGGGCTGATGATAAGCACAGAGGCAGGCGGCTGTTCATTGCCCATGCGGGGACATCATGGTGTGCGCTCGTCTGTTACAGATGCCCTGCTCTGTCATGATGATGAGCTGGAAGGGCGCCGGATCGCCTTCATTCTTTACCTGGTTCCTCCCTGGGATGCGAGCTTGGGGGGCACCCTGGACCTGTTCAGCGTTGACGGTAAGACAGAGGCGTGCACTTCAACACCAGCAGACACTTCCGAGCTCTTAGACGCAATGTCTGTTCTCGTCAGAGGAGATGGAAGCCATCTGTTACCCTAACAACCACAGGGGGATCGAATGCCTGACAGCCACCTCTCTGGGTTGTGCTTGAAATAATCGGTCCTCCAGAGATAAACTGGGGTTGATTTAAGATGAGCAACAGTCAGACCCTGGTTCTGAATGCTGGCCATGGGAGTGTAGAGCACATGTACAGCTGCCCTTGGTTATGAATCTCCAGGACCAGTCCATCTGCCAGGAGGTCAGGGTCCTTTTTTGTTTGTTTTTAATGACTGACACCAGAACTTGACTCCAGAAATCGTTCAGAACTTTTTCCAGCTTTCATCAGTAATGCATGGTGGAGTAAGAACAGACGTCGCCTAGCAGAACTGTGTTAAGAGAAACAGATGGAAGGGGGTGGCATTTGGGGATCTGAAGGGGACATCTAGCTACCCTTAGAAATTTGCGAATTGTCGAGGTGGAAACAAGGCAGCCTGGAAGCGGTTAATGATGATGAAGCTCGTTTATGGATGTGTTCTCTCCCGGCGCAGAACACTTTCAGCCGAAGCAGATTGTCAAGTCCCTTATCCCTTCGTGGAACACCCTGGTTTTCTTTGAAGTGTCTCCAGTATCCTTTCACCAGGTAAAGACTATAAGCCACAAATACATAGACTGTCAAGGAGCATGCTTTTCAGTCTCCCAGTGTCTAAATGTGGCAGCTTCGGGGTGGACTACCCGGCCAGGTGGTTTCCACACCTAGTATGAAGGGTCCTGAAATTAGTGAGCCGTGGCTAGTAATCTTCCCCCCTCGTCTTTATGTTGATGTGCTGCTGGTCTTGTCCTCTCAGGTGTCTGAGGTCTTGTCTGAAGAAAAGTCACGTTTGTCCATCAGCGGCTGGTTTCATGGTCCTTCACTGACCAGGCCTCCCACCTACTTTGAGCCTCTCATAGCTCGGAGCCCTCACATCCCGCAAGATGTAAGGATAAATTCTTGTTGCTGGGATTCTCATCTTAGAAGCTGTGGTGTATCATTTGCTTTTCTCTATTTATTTGGCTGCACTGGGTCTTCATTGCAGCATGTGGGATCTAGTACCCTGACCAGGAATTGAACCCAGGCCCCCTGAATTGGGAGTATGGAGTCTTATTTTACTGGTATGACATGGTGGCAGAACAAAAGCAGAGGGAATTATTAACTTAGCCTTCACATCTGCTGCTCCTTTCCAGCATGAAATTTTGTATGATTGGATCAACCCTACTTATCTTGACATGGAATACCAAGCTCAAATTCAAGAAGAATTTGAGGAAAGCTCTGAAATTCTCCTAAAAGAATTCCTTCAGGTAGGCCAACAAATCCTGTCTGATAATACCATGTCTGGCACATAGCCTTGCTTCTTGGGTGGTGAACAGGCATCACTTAGAGAGCTTTTAGTTTTTGTTTTGTTCCTGGTTAGAATTTTATATCATCCTTTTCAAATGGTGAAATGATACTAGCTAACATTGGTACCAGTTGCTTGTTAGTAGGCTGAGTCTCTTGGGTGTTTATTCCCCAGTTCTCTACACTCTTAATCACACACACACACTCTGTCTCACTCACACACTTGCATACTGTGGGGGAGTGGTATGTAGTTCCCACCCTATTCATTTTGATGACTGGTGCTATTACTTTTAAATAATAGAAAGATTACTAATTACCAAATTAGTAATACATATTTGAGAATGACAAGGTGGCAGCTTACAGTGGAAACAGACCTAGGTTAGAAGTCAGAAGACTATATTCACGTCTTGGCTCTGATTTTACTGACCTCAGCAAATATCTAAAGGTCTCAGCTTGTATTTCATCATCAGTTAAACTGGGATAGTACCTGCCTTGCCTATCCTAAAGAGCTGTCCTGAGGGCTGAATGAGATCATGCAGACAGGTGTGGTGCTTCCCAGGTAACCCTGGGTTGCGTGGAATCACAGTCCGAAGAGTTGTCCCTCCATTAAAAAAAGGTTGAGACACACTACATCCTGCCTCTTGGAATTACATAGCAGATAATAGCATATTAAGGAATTTGAGAAGTATTATAGTAAATGAACTTTTTAAATCCTGTTTAATTCAACTTACCTAAACCATGCTTTAGGATCCTCTTTCCTGTTTCACAACTGATAGGATTACTGTTTGTAGAGCACTCCTTGGGAAACTGCATTTAAACAAGTACTTACGAAAGTCTCTTATGGAGACTATTTAGATTAATTAGTTTCTTGTACTGTACTGAACTTTTTAAATTTAGAATGCTGATTAAATGAAGGGAATGAACAGAGGCCTAAAGAATCTGTATTATTACATAGACATTTTCATTATAACAGTGTATCAGTTATAAAGTATAGTATATTAATTTAATTAGTTATAACTATATTAATGCAGTTTTTCTCCTCACATGAATTAAAGAATCTGAATTAGGATCCTTGTTTCATAAATGCAGGAATCCTAGAGGTCTAGCAGTTTGACATAAGACATAACAGGTACATAAGGTAGTGGCCCAAATTGACACTCAGGTCTCTTGGCTAAATCATGCTGCTCTGGCTTCACCCTGTTAGGACTGGGGGATCTGATGTGAAAGGGATGAAGAAGGTCACCTGGCCCTGTTGGGAATGGGCCAGAATGATTCTGCAGAGCTGCTATAGCTGCAGCAACCAGTGTGGGATCTAGAAAGTTCTGCTAAATGCTGCTTCATTTTCTCATTCTCCAGCCTGAGAAATTTGCAGAGGTGTGTGAGGCTTTGGAGAGAGGACGTGTGGAATGGAGCAGCCGAGGTCCCCCTAACAAAAGGTAGAACTTGTTTAAGACATTTGCTTCTGCATTAGCATCTACCTGGTCTGTCTGTGAGGCTCACCTCCAATTATAGGACATTTGCCCTAATGTTTTGTTCTCAGGCACATCCAGTAGGAGACCCTAACAGAATCTGTTTTTTTTTTAAGTGTTATATGTCTTTTATACCTCAGATTTTTAAACATTTATTTGTTGGCTTTGCTGGGTCTTTGTTGCTGCACTCAAGTTTTCTCTCGTGGTGCCGAGCAGGGGCTGCTTTCTAGTTGTGGCATGATGGTGTCTCACTGCGGTGGTTTCTCTTGTTGTGGAGCACGCGCTCTAGAGCATACAGGCTTCAGTAGTTGCTCCACAGCATGTGGGATCTTCCCAGACCAGGGATCGAACCAGTGTCCCCTACACTGCAAGGTGGATTCTTAGACAGTGAACCACCGGGGAAGTCTAGAATCTCACTATGTAACAAATTAGGATTGAGTAAGCCATGCCAAGGTTCGGAAAGAGAGGTACAAAGCTAATGGTCAGCTCTCATCCCGTGAGTGATGTTCCATCCATGTAATGTGATGCACACCTTGATGAGCACCTTGCGTTGCTGCCCTACAGGTTTTACGAGAAGGCTGAGGAAAGCCAGCTTCCTGACATCCTGAGGGACTGCATGGCACTGTTCCGCTCCGAGGCGATGTTCCTGCTGCTCTCCAACTTCACAGGCCTGAAGCTTCACTTCCTGGCACCTTCAGAAGATGAGCCTGAGGACAAAAAGGAGCGAGATGGAGCCTCTGCTGCTGAGAACACTGAAGAAGGGACTAGTCACAGCTCTTCTGAGCCAGAGAACAGTCAGGGGGCCACCAGCGACAGCAGTCTACAGAGCAGTGGACCGACAGACCCAGAGGAAGATGAAGCAAAGAAAGGTGAGCTGCTGTTATGTTCTGTCCTTATTTTACCATTAGGTATTCACAATTCAGTGGTTTATTCATTCAACAGGTATTTCTTAAGCACTTACTATGTGCTAGGCCCTGCTTCTGGACTCGGGAGAAGCAGACAGACAAGGTCTCAGCTCTCCCTGAGCCCATATATTCTAGTAGGGGAGAGGCCAGAGATTAAATGATACACAAACAACAAGATGTCAAATAAGGATAGTTGCGGTGCAAGAAATCTGAGTAGGGTTACATGCAGAGGAATGACCAGGTTACCTCTTGGATGCAGGGCAGTCTGGATGAGCTGTCATCCTAAGCTCAGGTCTGAATGACAAGACAGATCTGTGGGAAGAGCATTCTGGGCAGGAAGTACAGCCAGCTAACAGTTTTATTAGGCTAACAGTAGTACAAATGGTAGGGAGAAATACCATTGGTTTTGCCTAAACTTACTCTAAAACACAAGAACATAAAGGAGCGGAAGCAGAAGGTGAGTGGTTTCTTTCTGCTGAGAACCAGTATCACCCTAAGAAAAACTTGCTTGAACTTGGACAAATAGGTAGAAGGAAATTATTAAAAGCAAAGGAAGTTTAATCATCTTTTAAACAGATGGAATGGACACATGACGTTAAACCAGTAAAATGTACACCACCAAGAGTGAACCCTAATGTAAACTGTGGACATCAGTTAATACTAGTCTCTCAATACTGGTCAGTTGTAACCATCCCACTAAGACAGGATGGTAACAATAGAGGAAACTGATAGGGAGGGGCAGGGTTTGTGTGTGACAGGGAGAGGGGAACTGTACTTTCTGGGAAATTTAATTTTTCTATAAACTGCTCTAAAAAATTCTACTTAAATAATTACGTTATTTTTAAAAATGGAGTTGGGGGGCAACTGAAGTATATACTCCATCTGAAATTCATGGTGAAGAGAAATAAAGTCAACTTTTTTTCATTATAAGGCTGATGTATTATATATAGTATTATAATAGAGCCACAGGTCAGCTGAAGGATTATAGACATGGTTTCTCTTTAGTGCTCTACTGCTCCTAATTATCACTTTTGCAATCTAGCAGTGGTATCAAGGTAATTTTTTTCTGACCTCCTGTTCTGTTTTTCTTAGAATCAAGTGTTCCCACATGCCAGGGGGAACTGAGGCATTGGAAGACTGGTCACTACACTTTAATCCATGACAACAGCAAGACTGAATTTGCCCTGGACTTACTGCTCTATTGTGGCTGTGAAGGTAGGAGGGAAAGTTGCTCCCGAGAGACCCTCTCTAACTGAACCAATTCAGAAGTTATCTGCCTTGGTTATGATCTCAGATCACAGGAGCTCTATGTTGGGTCTTAAGGGTCATGAATTTCAGTCTTCCAGCTCAGAGTACTGTTTGTACTTGTGACTGAGGTATAGGAGATGGACCAAATAATAATTCCTAAGGAACCCCCCAGAGCTTTTATGTAAGTGTCCTTCCAGGTATATTTTATATTTTAGTTTTCGGTTTTTACTCAGTGTTGGTTGAATGAAAAATTCAGGCTCCTAAGTCACAGTTGGGTACGACTCGACTCCCAGATCCCCCAGTGTTAAGCAGCATGGACCCAATGGTTCAAACAGATGATGTAACTCTTGCGGTGAGAGCTTTCTGAATGCTGTTTGTTTGCCCTTTGTAAGGCTGGGAGCCAGAGTATGGTGGCTTTACCTCCTACATTGCCAAAGGAGAAGATGAAGAGGTAAGTTGCTTCTGATAGCAAACTATCCTTTTTAGTTCTTAAAAATGTTTTCATTCTTCAGAGACCCAGCTTTTATGACTTTCTGCCAGTGTCTTTAGCTGATAAATCCATGTTGTTCTGTCTGGCAGTGGTTCTAATTTCTAGTAGAAAGTACTCAGCATGCAGTAAAGATGCTAAAGGATAATCCCTAGGCATTCTACTCCCCCCCCCTGCTGAGAAATTCCAAGTAAATGAAGAGTCAGGTGGTACATTTTCATGAATCTTTGAAGGTAGGAAAACTTAGGTGCATTAGGTAAAACCTTTCTGGGTATGTACTGGAATGGGGCTTGCTGGAATATGTCTTAACAGCCAGAGCAATAGTTCTAATAAAGGATCTTTTAAAAGATCCCTATTCACCAGTTTGAGTATTTGATATGGAAACATCTGTTTAAGAAAAGAGGTGAGAATCATCTGTGTTCTGATATATCATTGTATTTACCTGTTTCAGCTGCTAACAGTGAATCCAGAAAACAACTCTTTGGCACTGGTCTACAGAGATAGGGAAACTCTGAAATTTGTCAAGCACATTAACCACCGAAGCCTAGAACAAAAGAAAAGTTTTCCAAACAGAACAGGCTTCTGGGACTTTTCATTTGTCTATTACGAATGACAAAGCAGAGCAAAGCTGGAAAAAGACCTTTCCTGAGTACTGGCACAGCTGGAAGAGTTAAGACGTCGCGTGGAAGAGAGCCATGCTGTGTGACAGCGGTTTTAAAAACTGTGTGTGACTGTCCTTTAGTAGGGCTCATAATGATTGTCATCAGTTTAGACCTTGAGCTTGGAGCTAGGTACTTACCTCTTGATTTTTCTTTTTTTAAAGGGTTTTGTGTTTAACATTCAGTTCTTTTCCATATTGGCTTCTTCAGTGATTAAAAAATGTGTGAGGTAAAATATACATGACATAAAAGTATCATTTTAACCATTTTGAAGTGTATAGTTCAGTGGCATTAAGTACGTTCACGTGGTCATGCAGCCTTCACCACCATCCATCTGCTGAACTTTCCCATCTTCCCCAGCTGCACCTCTGTCCTGATTAAATAGTAATCCTTGCTTTCCCCTCCCCTAGCCTGTGGAAGCCACCATCCTACTTTGTCTCTAGGTATCTACTAACTCGTGTTCCTCATAAGACAAATAATATTTGTCTTTTTGTGACTGGCTTAATTTCACTTAGTGTAAAATCTTCAAACAAGCTTTACCCATGTTTCCAGTGGTTGATTTTTAAAAAGTATGTGTGTGTATATATATATAGTCATAAATTTATGACTAGTTTCTGTCCTTCCCAATGTCATTGGTTTAGAGGATTATAGAACCTCACACCCCCTTTGATTCTAGGCCCCTGTAGCTTCCTCCCACTGCCTATGGCTTTGTTTCACTGTGACTCTGGACTGTATAGACTTAAGACAATGTTTAGTATATTCCCTTGGAAAATAGCCTGGTCTGAAACCACGTGGCCCCGAGAGATTCACGGTCAGTGAAGAGGATGGCTGCTTGTGCCCTGTGCAGTGGTGTCCAGGTGCCCATGACTGCTCCATGCTGGAGTCGTGCCTCCAGCGTAACCAAATGATTCTAATCTCATATGTGACTTTCAGTTCCCAAGTACTCTAGGGTCATCTGTCAAACTAGCCTTTCTTTAAGAGACCGGGTGTTAAAGGCCATATCGCACTGCCAAGCGGCTGTCCTCTTTGTTGTATTCTTTCTCCCCTGAACTGAAGGGGGTTGTGTGACGCCTGCCACCTGCATGCATGGGTGTGCATGGATGGGTGCTCAGTGTCGCTGCATCAGTAATCCAAGATGCTGTTTTCATTCCATTCCAGTGCTACCTGCTTGTTAACTTTTCCTTTTTTACATTTATTATGAGCTACTGCAGTAGCTTTTATTTTGGATTTTACAAATTAATAGAAAAAGCATTGAGCTTTGTCCTTTTTATCTCCTAAAACTTTGAGTACTAAAATTTGCATTTAAGTGAACACAGTTTCACTTTCTTTAGGCTGATGGTTTCAAAATTTTGATCTTGCACCTCAATCGGTAAAAAAAAAAGTTTTAGCATGTATGTTTATTATATGGGGTATTTATAAATTTTACACACTTCCTATACTAATATACAGTATTGGTTGTTATAAAACAGTAATTTTTAAAAGATGAACTAAAATAATACCTAGAACTGGTTCTTATATATTGTCTTTCCCACTGACATGGTGGGAACCGTTCTTCATGCATACTGGTTTCGGGACCACAATATTTTAACCATAGCATAGTGACACTCAGGTGGGATTACAACTACTACTTTGTTGGTTTAAATTTCCAAGCTTGCCTTTTAAGTTCCTGCAGACTGAAGGACATCCTATAATATTACCTTTGTTAACATAAAAATATGTTTATGTTAGTGGCATAAACCCAGGAATAGGGCTGAGCAGGTGTGTGCCAAGTATGGAAAACAGTTTGAGACTCATTGTTCTAGGTAACATCTAAGAGCTCTGGAGCACTGAGTCTAAGTCTTAGCATCCTACACAAGCATTAAAATGTACTTACTACATTCTCCTTAATCTCAGTGTGTTGATGGCCTATCAACACATTTTCCATACACTACGGTATTCTGGTGTCCAAGGGGAGAGAATCCCTGAGAACCAGACTGTGATGTTTCTGTCAGTTACATCACCTACGGTACCTCTTAGGCTGCGAAAGATCGTGTAACTTGCAGGTCAGTTCTCTGCACTGAAGGTACCCAGTAAGTTGTTTTTCCTTAGTATTTCATTCTTCGTCTTAGTTTTTTTAGGGCCTGGAGCCACTGTGGACAACTGTTAAGCAGCAAAAGAGGAATTACAACATGGGCATCTTTTTTATACTTCCTTCTTGCAGGTACAAGCTATGATGCTCACCTGTAAAAATGTCATCTCTTAATTCTTATAATTCCTTTCAATAAAGGAAGATATTTTCCCCCCAAAGAGAATAGCTCTTTTTATCAGATTATCTCTGTAACACATGTTCATTGTGGAGAACACAACATATAAAAACATAAAGGTCACCTGGAATCCCACCAGCCTGTGACAGCCACTGTGTGCTGTGTAATGTATCAGTTTGGCTAAACTGAACTACATTTCCCAGGATTCCAAAACCTCTTTCCAGTTAGAAAGTCTGTCACTAAATCATGTCTGACCCTTCGCAATCCCATGGACTGTAGCCCACCAGGCTCCTCTGTCCATGGGATTTTCCAGGCGAGAATACTGGAGTGGGTTTCCAGTTAGACTGAGCCACAAGTTCTTGTGCAAGACGGAGGGCCAGAATAAAGCAGTGGTCATTCTGTACCTCACACACATTGTACTGAATAACTTCCCTGGTGGCTCACTTTCTCCATGTGAATCCACGTCTGCGCCTGCGACTGCTCCACTTTGCACTGGCTCTTCTTTCACCTTCTCTGATGCAGGGTCTCCCCTACACCATCGAGGTCAGGCAAGAACGGACACAGATTTTCATGTGTCCTGGTGGACTCCAACTTGTTCTTCCCAACTCTGCATCCTTTGCGACTGCCTGTCCTGTGCACTTCAGCTTCCAGCATCAGACTAGAAACCTTAGAGAACTTTGCCACTCCCTACAGCTGTGTAAGGTCAAGTCCCCTTGACAGATTTCCTTTATCATGTCAACCATTATGTAAATTAAGAACATTTTCATAAAGTTATTTTGACAGCATATTAGTATTTCTGTTGAGAAGGAAAATTAAGTATTTAAGGAAGAATCCTATAAATAATCTAATTTCAGTCCCTCATTTAAAGATGTAGAAAAATGAAATGCAGACAAGAAAGAGGCTGTTAACACTTTGAACTTGGATTTTCTACAGCTTGTAGCTTCCCTCCCAAACTCCTCTGAATGTGGTATTTCTTTCCCAAAGAGTACTGAAAAATAACAATGCTTGGGCTGCCTCTGCCAGACCAGCATTTCCTCAACAAATAAGTTTTGGCTGCAATATCTCTTCACTGTCATTATATACTTACCACTATTACAACTGAGAAAATACAAACCCTGTTAAAAGGGTTCTTGGTAGAGTGAGTGACACCAGAGGCAGGCCCTTCAGCCTGTGTGAACTGGACATTTCTACAAAAACAGATTCCTTCTCTGATATAAAATCAGTCCACACAGAATAGTTTTGAAAACTACTTGGAACTTGCCCATGTGGCTTCATTTCAGGAATAGCAGATTTCTGTACCACACAGATGAAAAGATGACTCATGAGCTAGAGCATATAGTGTGGAAAGGGGGCCAGATGGGGAAGAGGCAAAAATGCAAAACACCATGGTGTCTTACTGTACATTACTGTCAGAGTGGGACTGGAGTTGACTTAATTTTGTGATCACAGGACTCTGCACTGGCAGATTTATAACTGCTAATTATAAGATGTGAAATGTTAATAATGCTGAAAATCATTCTAATACAGTACTTCTGCTGCTGCTGCTGCTGCTAAGTCGCTTCAGTCGTGTCCGACTCTGCGACCCCATAGACGGCAGCCCAAGAATGTCGAGATCCTAGTTCCTTCACTTCTGGAGCTACTGACAGGCTTACCAAGAACAGACACTTCACGGAGAATAGCAGGTGCTTTTCTCTGCTCAAGGGATTGGTGCAGCACCATAGGAGGACAGAGCTGATTAAGATGCAGCCCTGCTCTCAATAGAGGATTTATATAAACATAGAATATGATAAGAGTTAAAGAACAGACATGGGAGAGGAAAGGTCTCCTGAGAGAGCATTTGAACTGAGCCTTGAGGTGCCAGAGGGCTTCTCTGGTGGCTCAGACAGTAAAGAATCTGCCTGCAATGCAGGAGACCCAGGTTGGGAGAGGAAAGGTCTCCTGAGAGAGCATTTGAACTGAGCCTTGAGGTACCAGAGGGCTTCTCTGGTGGCTCAGACAGTAAAGAATCCGCCTGCAATGCAGGAGACCCAGGTTTGCTCCCTGGGTTGGGAAGATCCCCTGGAGAAGGACACGGCAAGAAGCATCCTCCCAGATACCAGAATCCTCAAGCTTCTAAATGAAAGCAGAGCGTTCACTTAAAGCTACAAAACTCAGCAACGAAACAGAACTTAAGCTGTGGCTTCTAGAAGGCACTCAGATCCTCTCACCACAGAAAAATACAGCAACAAAATAGAGAACTAACTGATAACCAAACACTTTTCTTTTCCCTAAGCTGAACGTGAATGACGTCTAAGAGGATAAAAAGTTTCATCCTTTTTATCATTATCCTGGATTAATGTTTTATGAACAATTGTCATCACATCTAGCGTTTACTCACTGGGGAACAGTTTGAAATAGCAGAAGGGGCCATGACTACTTGGTTTCAGACTCCACACTGCAACTTACCAGCACTGGGACCCTGTGGAAAACATTCTGCCTCTCTGAGCTCAGAGACAATAACAAGAGGATTAGATTATTGCGAAAGTAACCTATTTATAATCTACAGATCAGGACTATGAAAGATACCCTGCTGCAGAGTGACTCCTTCAAGCCTTGTCCATGAACATTTTTAGGTCGTAAGGAGTTTGGGGGCTGAAGAACAACAGAATGACCTTTAATGAGATGATTCCTTAAGGGTCCCTAGAAATAAACAATGCCATACAATTTAAAACCAGCACCAGGCTTCCCTGGTGGTCCAGTGGATAAGAATCTGGCTGCCAGTGCAGAGGACACGGGTTCAATCCCCAGTCTGGAAAGATTTCACATTCCACTAAGCCCAGGTGCCACAGCTACTTAAGCATGTGCTCCTGGAGTCCGGGCTCCACAACAAGAGAAGCCCAAGCACCAAACCAGAGAGTAGCTGCCGCTTGCTGAAACAAGAAAGCCCATGTGTAGCAACGAGGACCCAGCGCAGCCAACATATATAAATAGAATTTCAAAAAATAAAGAGCAAATGCTTTCAGAAAAACCAGCACCAACTAGAGATCATCATCTTAAAAGGTGTAAGTCAGACTATGGCTAACCAGAAAAAGACCCCACAGTGGGACTTGAGCTTTGCCAGTAGCTCTGTGACTCTAGTAAGTACTTAGTCCCTGTACTTCAGTCTCCTCATCTTTGAAGCAAATAAAAGATACTTAACTACTCTGGAGATTATGGAAAATAATATACAAGGATGTCTTTTGAGCTTATAGATTTCAAAGTGCAAAACAAAAGGTATTACAGGGGCTTAGTCTCTTAAAAATTAGAACTCTAAAAGCTCAAATTTCAGAAGTGGAAGAGGTGATCCTCCATGGCCACATGGAGGACACTAGTAAAGTTAATTTGCCACAGAGGAAAGGCCTAGCCTCTGTATGTTCTCTATGGGGTTGCATATTGGTCAATATTCTGATGCAGAGCACAGGTTAGACAACTTGCTAGACAATTTTAATAAAAGGATTACAGCATGCCAGGTGATTTACAGAATTACTAAGGTGGTTAAACAAAAAACCTGTAGGATGCAATTCCAGAATCTCTTCTCAATTCTAGAATCTCCTCTACACTGCAGAGGAGCTGCTCCTACCAGATCAGGAAGGTAGGTGCTTGTGAAACCAGGAGGCACCCTGTATTACCTACATGAATACAGGACTGCCTGACTCTGAGCCGCTAAATCAGCTACTGCTACTGGATCTGAATAGCTTAACTGTGCTCCAGTCAAGAAACCTTGTGCCAAACCAGGAAGCTGCCACTCTAGCTTCAGAGGCCCACATCATGCCAGCTCTTCTACCATCCAGAATTTATTTCTGCTAAATGGGCAAACCTCAGAGACAGAGAACCTCTGCTGTAACCCACACTGGTCAAACACATGCCCCAGCATCCCATTTTTCTCATTTCAAATTTCAAGTGTCACGTGACTGCATCTGAAACAGAAGCTGAATCAAACCTCGATCACCAGCTGAAAACTAACTGGAGAAATCTGTTTTAGCTTCCTGCTCTTCATAGGAAAAGGAAGTCATCATACTCGAAGAAAACTGGAATAGATAATTCTTAGCCAAACCTCTGTGACTGCTTTAAGAATTCGCTCACTTCTCCACATTCAGCTCTGAAAATTCCAAACTTTTTTGTTTTGTTATACAGAGAATTTGATCCATCTTTGGACCCAAGTCTACAACATTCCTACTGTAATTTAAAGTTCTTAATAGATCCATATTTGGGACCTCCCTGGTGGTCCAGTCGTTAAGAATCTGCCAGGGGACATGGGTTTGATCCCTGGTTGGGGGATTAAGGATCCCACTTGCCATGAGGCAACTAAGCCTGTGCCCAGGCACAACAGCTAGAGAGTCCATGTGCCACAATTAAGACCCTATGCAGCCAAGTAAATAACTGAAAAATAAATATACTCAATAAGTTGATGGGAGGTGTACAAAATGAATATCCAATTTTTGTTTTTCTCCACACAGTACAAATGGTTTTATGCAGTCCTGATGTGATTCTTAAACAGTCAACACAAAGTGCAACACCTTTATGTTTTAATGGAAAAGAAGATAATTTTTAATTACAATTTTAAGAAAAGATGTATCTATACACTGACTTTACATACATACAGAAAAACTGGACTTTGAAGCCCTAATGTTTCAAAAGTGTTCATTTTCCTCCATACAAACCAGTATTACTCAGCAACAGTACAAATGATTTTTAAAAAATAGAAAGTGAATACACTTCTAAGAGGCAATGCTTTGTCTTTTCATTGGTACAACTCACCAAGGTTGTTTTTGCTCTCAGCACCCTGGGTTCACCAGGATGTGATCTAAAGCAAACCAGCCTCGAGGTTTAAGGAAACCTCTTCTAGGAACCTGGTTCCCTGTCTCTCCCCTCCTATGAAGACGCTGTCCCCACCCGCATGATTCGGAACAGCGTGTTGATGTTGTTGCTTCGGATCGCGTCCCGACAAGCAGTGATCACCTGGTTCTTTGGTTTTCCAACTGTCAGAGAAGAAACACCATATCCACATGAGCCGAAGGATGATTAAAGCAAAATTATCAACCAGAAGCCATCTTTAAAAACAACATAGAACTAGGGTAGAGAAGTTAGAGATAATAAAAATTTTTAATTTTTAAAAAAATTGTTTATTTTTGGCTACACTGGGCCTTTGTTCCTGCACTCTGGCTTTTCGAGTTGTGAGGAGTGGGGCTGCTCTCCAGTTGCAGTGCATGGGTTTCTCACTGCAGTGGCTTCTGATGCTGCAGAGCACAGGCTCTAGGGTGCTTGGGCTCAGTAGTTGTGGTACACGGGCTTAACTGTTCCACGGCCGGTGGAATCTTCCCTGACCAGGGATGGAACCCATGTACCCCACACCGGCAGGCGGATGCTCAACCACTGGACCAGGAAGTCCTAGATAGTACAAATTTATCTTATCTTTCCATTCCCTAAAAAAGATATTCTCATGCAGAACTTCAATCACAAACCGAGCTTAGAGACCATTTTATACCTAGAAACCTAAGAGTCAGTTTTACAGAAAAGAATCAAACCTTATATCCACTTAGCAAAGATTATTTCTAAAAGGAAGTCAAAGCATTGACCCAAAACAGCAGATTCCAATAGGAGTACTTAAGGCTTTCCTCTTGGGAATATGTCACTCAGTTTTTCTTCTGAGGATGCAGCAAGTTCAGGAAGATCCCACATGCCTTGGGACAACTAAGCCCGTGTACCCCAACTACTGACCCTGTGCTCTAGAGCCCATGTGCTGCAACTCCCTGCGCCTAGGACCAGTGCTGGTTTCTGCTAGCCACAGCTGAAGAAGGCCCAAACACAGCAACGAAGACCCTGCTGCTGCTGCTAAGTCACTTCAGTCATGTCCGACTCTGTGCGACCCCATAGACAGCAGCCCACCAGGCTCCCCCATCCCTGGGATTCTCCAGGCAAGAACACTGGAGTGGGTTGCCATTTCCTTCTCCAATAATGAAGACCCTATATAGCCAAAAATAAACAAATCTTAAAAAAAAAAAAAAAAAGGAACTGAAAGTTTTTATCGTATGAAGTTGGCAAACTAAAGCCAAACAGTACGCTGGCTAAACTCAAGTGAATGGTACCAACTCAAATGTGAAAGGTATCTTTATAGACACAAGCCCTGATAGGAATTCTTGAAGCTACCACCATCTTTAAGGGTTCTTGCCCAGAAATTAAAGAAGAACTGCAGTGCTACAAAAAGAGACTTACCACGCAGACGACCTGCTCTTTGAATGGCCTGATTTACTGCTTTGAGGCTTCCCAACAGTTCTGTGTGATTGTTACAGCGAATTTTATATCCATTGAGCAAGTCTTTATTAAGGTCATAGAGTTCCATATAGCGATTCTTCATTGTTTTCCTGTGTACATCAATAGAAGGTTAACATCACTGGACCTCAGTATGGCAGGCTTAAATGAAAAGATTTGCAAACTTCTTAGACACACTTAATAAAGGATCAAACCAGATTTTTAGCTGTACTGTCATTAAAACAGGGTAAAAACAGGGTAACTGCTAAAGTCTGCTTTGAAAACACTGAGAATATTCTATGAACTATTCTGTTTCTTCCAAATGAAGACAAGTGGCCTTCCTTGGTTATTAGTCCATGGTTTGTTTGAGTTTAGGAACCAAGAATTATCATGCCCATGATATAAGGGGTGAGGAAAAGTCAGCAAGGTGACAGGCTATATTCCAAGCTTCAGACTAATACTGACAGTTTCTTATCAAGCTAAATATACACTTACTATACAACCCAGCAATCACATTATGACACATTTTACCCGAAAGAATGGAAACATGTCTGCAAAAAACCTGTATGCAAATATTTATAGCAGCTTTATTCTCAATCACCAAAGTCTGGAAACAACCCAAATCTCAATTAATCGGTGGGTATTGACGAAGTATGGGTATCAATACAATAGAATATTCAGCAATAAAATGGAATGAACTACTGGTAACTTACAACGTGAATGAACCTCAACGGCATTATGGAACCTGAAAGAAGCCAGACTCAAAAGGTTGATGCCACGTATATGGATTCCATTTATATTGTCTGATTCCATTTATGTGACAGTTTGGGAAAGATAAAACTATAGTAAAAGAAACTGAGAAGTACTTGATTTCAGTAGTAGCAACACAATTGTATAAATTTCCCCAAATTTATTGAAGTGACACGACTCTTCGTGACCCCATGGACTGTAGACTATCAGGCTCCTCCGTCCATGGGATTTTCCAGGCAAGAGTGCTGGAGTGGATTGCCATTTCCTTCTCCAGGGGATCTTCCCGACCCAGGAATCAAACCCGGGTCTCCCGCATTGCAGGCAGACGCTTTACCATCTGAGCCACCAGGGAAGCCCAAACCTAAAAGGGTAAATTTTCTACATGTATATTATAAATTACATATCAACCAACTTGGCTTTAAAAAATAAAAACAGTGTACATCTGACAGTTTCTAAACGAAATATAAATCAAGAAAAAAGGAATTTTAGGGGTTGGTCACTTCCCTCTAGGTTTTTTTTGTCGCTCAGTCATGTCCGACTCTTTGTGACCCCGTAACTGCAGCCTGCCAGGTTCCTCTAGCAGGAAGACAGCCAGGAATTATCCAGGCAAGAATATTGGAGTGGGTAGCCGTTCCCTTCTCCAGGGGATCTTGCCGACCCAGGAGTTGAATGTGGGTCTCCTGCACTGCAGGCAAATTCTTTACCGTCTGAGCCACCAGGGAAGCCTAACTGCCACCAGGGAAGCACAGTCAAATGCCTAAGGCCAACAACATCTCTTTGCCTTAAAAAAAAAAAAAAAAGCCGGAGAGAGAAAAAAATGGGGAGCCCTAGAGATAAAGGTGGCAAGAAAAAGCACCTGTCCTGGCCATGGTACATACTCACATGTCCCTCATCAGACGGGCATCTTCAGCTCGGACCAGCAAACTACGGATCAGATTAGAGTTATCAGCCATGTCAGCACTGAGCTTCTGATGCGCTGAGTGGTATTCATCCACCTGGAAACCATGAACACCCAGGAATTTAAAAGGCCTCACCAACTTCCTGAAAACTAAATAAATTGAGAAGGAACTGTCTTCTCTATACCGAGGCCCTGTTTTTTCTGCTATTCACTTGTTCTATCTTAACTATCCTCTGTTGTTTCACCTCCTCTTCAGTGAAATACTTAAAATGACATTCTGTGTCAAGCTCTTCCACATCTTAGCATTGTGAGCCCAAGCCACACAAATACTAACATTTTAGAGGTTTGGGGTAGGGATGTTGTAAGTGGGGACCCATCACAAGCCTTACTTTTGATTTTGGGTTCTTTGTTGTTGTTTAGTCGATAAGTCACATCTGACTCTTTGCGACCCCATGGACTGTAGCCCGCCAGGCTCTTCTGTCCAAGAGGTTTTTCAGGCAAAAATACTGGAGTGGGTTGCCATTTCCTTCTCCAGGGGATCTCCCTGACCCAGGAATCAAATTCATGTCTCCTATATTGTCAGGCAGATTCTTTACCACTGAGCCACGTGGGAAAGCACTAAGACAGAACGTAAAGTATATACACCAGAGAAGATGAAAGGCTAGCAAAGGAAAATGTTAATATATATATTTTTCAAGTATCCTTCCAAATCAAGCACAGAAAGCAAGTGCTTAAGCTAACCACTCACTTTTATAAAAGAAATCCTTTAACTCATGAATTCTCTAATACTAGCTCAATTTTTAGTTTAAGAATTTTCCAAAGTTCTTTAAGACATTACTATTTTGTAATATATGTACATTTGCAGTTTCATTAATGTAACAGAAATATTGCAAACATTATTACAACACCGTGTTCTCACAAATTCATCCACCAAGTACCCTCACCTTAACTAGCACCTTTCGTAATTCTTCAAAGTAGACAGGGAAATCAGCTTCGACCTGAAGGTCTTCAATAGCAAAAAACGATGCCATCGACTGGATGATATCACCAGCCAAATCGATATCATCAGTATTTACAGTGATCTATCAACAGGAAAAAAGACAAATTAACATCCTCAGATAGCTGGAACAGTACCTGAACTTCCCCATATTCAACACATTTATTGAAACATAAATTTAAATGCAATGATAAATAAAAATTAGGCCCAGCCCTCAACAAAATAACATTATTTCTAGCAACAGGCCAAAAACAAAAAAAGAATCAATCCTTTTGCCTTATAAATGGAACAACAAAATCATTCAAACAATGAAAACCTTTTGTTCTCCTCTGTATTCCTAAACCATCCCAAAGTGAAAGTGAAGTCGCTCAGTCGTGTCCGACTCTTTGCGACCCCATGGACTGTAGCCTACCAAGCTCCTCTGTCCATAGGATTTTCCAGGCAATAGTGCTGGAGTGGATTGCCATTTCCTTCCCCAGAGGATCTTCCCAACCCAGGGATCGAACCCGGGTCTGCCGCATTGTAGACAGATGCTTTACCATCTGAGCCACCAGGGAAGTCCAAACTAGGTGACAGACAGGTGAAGGGAAGTGGGGTAGAGAGGTAGAAAAACCGCTGATCTACATTAAACGCCTGTGTCAGAGGTGGTAACAGTCTAGGTGATAACAGTCTAGGTGATAACAGTCTAGGTTGAGACACGTGGTTTTACGACCTTGAGACTGGTGTCACCCACCTCACTTAACACTGAGTGTTATAAACGTTTACGTGAGAAATCTGTGTCCATGACAGTAAAAATTACCTCTCCACTAAGTTTTATCTTTATATACAGCTGGCTACCATTCCGTAGGGATGTGAAACACACTTGAAATGGAGCGTTCTGCATGTTAGTATCTTCTGGTAACAGAAAGTTCTGGTTGAGCCACATAACAACCTTAAAGATGAAGAGTGTGAAATGAATTTCCATTTTTTAAGTACAGTCATTAAGAGTTACCCTTCTTTCTAGTTTTACTACTTGGTTTAAAAAGAACAACAATAATTACAGCTCTTTCCCCACCAAGAAAACACTACTCACACTCCTTTTTCCCACCTGATACGTGTAATAAGTAACATGCACAATTATATCTGGTCCCATAGCATGCGTTTTCTACTCAGACATGTATTTTTAAACTTTTTAATTTATTTATTTAGTTTTACTTTTTGGCTGCACTGTGTGGCATTTGGGACCTTGGTTCCTCAACCACGGATTGAACCCAAGCCCCTGTAGTGAAGCATACAGTCTTAACCGCTGGATCACCAGGGAAGTCCCCTACTTAGACATAACCTTATATGCAATGTAGACACGATTCAAGTATGATGCTAATTCTGTTTCAATGAGAGCTATTCTGTGGCTCTAGCCTGCTTAAAATCATTCCACTCCATCCTTTAAAACATTTAAATGAAGTTTGCACGCACAGACACAGAGATAACATCCACATTATAAGTAAAGAATAAATCTTAATATAAATAATAGTAATACTTTACAGTGGTTTATAACACAGGTTCCACATAAGATCCACTTGTGAGGCATTTTGGAAGGGGCCACCTGTAGAGTTTCAAGTTTCACAGACCAGTAAGGGGCCTGAGAATTTCCATGATTAAAAAGCCTCACTGAGAATTCTAAAGTCCAGTCAAGGTTAAAATCCACAGGTATTACTAGTTCTTTAAACTTTACAAAGTGCTACTATACCAATTATGTAATCCTCAAGGGCCCCCTGTGAGGTAATATTATCCTCAATGAGGGGAATTCCACAAGACCCCTAAGAATTTACTTAGTTAAGGCAGCACTTGAACCCCTACAGTATTCCCATTTCCAAGGGCCACTCTCTTTCCATTCTGATGCAGGCTCCTCTTAAAACACTAGATCTGGACAATCCCACTAAGACTAACAAAAAAAAGAGGAGTAAGAAACAGAGGAACTCACCTGTGACTAAGGATTGCTTAGGTAAGTAACTTTCAATTAATGATTCAAAATAAATATTTCTGAATTGATTAGCCAAGATAAACATTTTTAAATAATTTTTTCAGAATGGAAGAAGATATTTTAGCAACATTTTTGGTACTTGTTGTAAACTATCCAACTCCAACCTAACTCCTTCATGTCACATTTACTGAAACCAAATAACACACTCATGTAATTTCCCCTTTTCTGTGAAATAATGTCAAAGATTCTAAAGTGCAAACGGGTTGCAAAGAGAAAAGCCAGACACTCACCCTCTGGGCCCGTTCTGCGATGATAAAGTTGACGTAACTGAGGGGCTCACTGGTGGGGTCTGGGCTGGTGAGCACATACATGGAGAATCGGGGTAGCTGTCTTGTCAGCTCAAACACATGAAACTGGGTGCTACGGCCAACCAATGGAATACAAGAGAACTGTGTGCATTGAATGTTATTTCAAAGGGAAAGGCCCCCCAGATAAACATAAGGTCACTACTGAGTCAAGCTGTTACTTACGGGTTTCACTAAAGAAACTATCCACTCTCCTCCCCCACAACCCCGCCTCAAAAAAAAAAAAAAAAATTGAGAGTTCAAGTCCCCACAGTAACGGGGTTTGGGATTTAGAGGCGTGAGTCTGTGTATACATATGCACACACCCAGGGTTTACAACACCCAAAAAGGAATGTGAAAAGGTTTCTATCTTCCACAGATCTAGTGCTTTTCTTCAGTGGCTAAGGTTACATATGACTGTCATGTAACAGAACCTAAACCCCCGTAGTCTTGGTGGCCCAAACCATTAAGTGTACTTTTGGAATTGCTGTGAATATGAAATCATCTGACTAAAGCCAGAAATAATCATTTCAAACTTAAATACTTTTTATTTATTTATTTTTTGGAAAGATTTCAAGTTAGAGGAATAAGAATCCATGGGAAACCTTGCCTGGGTGGAAAGAGCCATTAAGTGGCTTCTCTGGCCCCGGAGAATCCATGGCAAGAGGGGAAATCTACACTTTCTACTGTCCTCTCAGTGCTGCCTGGACATGACCTACAATGTGCAAAGGGTCACCTGCTCCTGTAGCCCACGAAGGTTTTCAAGTGCAGGTCCACGGGGATGTCCTTGGGAGGTGTGATGGGGATGCGGACGGAGCTGGAGAGGTGGTGGACACTGGGGTGCACCACGTGGCTTTCACCTGCAAAAATGCCCTCCGCAAAAATCAGCACTGCTCGGATGATGGTGTCTGCAGGGAAGAGAGAAGACGGCAGTCCAAGAGCCGCTCCCAGACGACACAGGCGCCAATGACCACCAGCCATGTGTCAGTAACACCTTACCATTAGAGGTGGAAATGCACAACTCGGCGTGGGCGGCCTGCGCCTCGCTCCCCAGGTTGACGGAGAGGGCAGTGTGGAGCTTGGTGTTGGCCGGGATCACGCCCCGATGCCCATCAGCCTCGTTCAGTGGACTGCCCAGCTCAGCCTGCAAAACATGCAACCCCCCCACTTCCAACTCAGTCCCTGGAACAATGAACTCATGTCAATTTTAAAAACAGCTATCTGGCTTCAGAAGACACATCCCCTGTATCTTGTATTCATCTGAGTCTTTAAATGTCAGAGAACTCACCTCATTAGTGCTCTCGCTGTAACCTGGCCTTTTCCCAAAGGAAAATACCCTCATCCCTTCCTGTGGTTAGGGACCACTGCCCCCCAGCACGCCATTTACATTCTAAAAAACTTATTTATTTACTGGCTATGCTGGGTCTTCGTTGCTGTGTGGGCTTTCTCTCTATCTGCGGCGCGTGGGTTTCTCGTTGCAGTGGCTTCTCTTGTTGCAGAGCGTGGGCTCTAGGGCGCTTGGATTCAGTACTTGCAGCTCCTGGGCTCTAGAGCACAGGCTCAGTAGTTGTGACGCACGGGCTTAAGTGCCCCGAGGCACTAAGCGTCTTCCCGACAACAAGGGATCAAACCCATGTCTCCAGCATAGGCAGGCGGAGTCCTTACCACTGAGCCACCAGGGAAGCCACCCACCTTTTACATTGTTCTGTATTGTTCTGTTTTAAGTGACTAAAGAAACTCACTTAGTATAGCAAATTCAAACAGTTATACATGATGCGACAAATTAAAATCCTACTCCCCAGCTCACCCTCCAGCTAGTCGGGTAAGTACACGTACGCACGTATACACACACACACACACAACAGCAGACCCAGAGTCTCTGCAGGTGTCCATGTTTGTTATTTGTGGTTGAAAAAGATACTCTCAACACACTATTCTTGCTTCCCTTCACTCCATAATACCAGATATCCTTCCACATTAGTCCACGTGTATATACTTCATTCTTTTGAGCTGCTTAACATTCCCCAGCCCAGCCTCCCTAAGACTGACCAAAAGTTACCATTGCTTCCAACTGTTCCCTGCTACAAACAGCACTGCAGTGTGTTTGAACACTCGTGCAAATCTCTCTCTGGCTGAGCTCCCCGGCAGAGGGACTTCTGGGTTAAAGGCCAGGTGCCCTCTTCATTCTGACGCTGGCAGAAGGGCCAGGCCATCTGCCCGAACACAGCGGGGAGGGGGCGCCCACGCCCCGCCAGATGCGGAGGCCCTCCTTTCCCAGCTACCCATCCTTCTGGTCACTCTCAGCCTCTCAGCCTCCCGCGTGCCCGTCCCATCAGGTCCGACCTTGGCGTTTTCCTCATAGTTGCGGAGCTCCAGCAACAGGTTCTGTTTTTTCTGACTCAGCTCTCGGATCAGGTCCTGCTCTACGCTGATGTCCATGAGGTTGCCTCTCATCTCAGCCGTGCCCGGCAGGTAGCCCCGGACTGACAGGAGGGGAAAAAAAAAAAAAACCCACAGGACTGAGGGAGGGCCCAGGCACAGCCAGGTCTTACTTTTAAGTCATCAATGACCTAGTCTTAAAACCTAAGTTCTCATTTCCCCAACTCAGGTGAATTCATTAGGACAAATGGGTATCAACACAAACACTTTATGGTGAAATCTCCCGGGATTCTGACCCAATCAGACTGAGAAATCGGACTTCTCATAGATCTCTCCTATCCCAATTTACTTTCTCCATCCACCGAGCAGCAGATTAACTGTTGGCAGCCATCCATCCGGTAATCTCCCTCCACCACACCAGCAATCGCAGATGAAAAGTTGTCCTTAAAGATGACCTCCCCAGTCCGGTCACTTCGAGCATCGACCTAAAAATAGAACAAGAACTTGAAAATAGCTTCCGCTCTAGGTTCTTAAAAATGACACAAAATTTTCAAGTTAATCAGCTTTAGTCTAGAAGTTTTTAAGAGGGCTCCAAGGAGGGGACTTCCCTGGTGGTCTAGTGGTTAGCAATCCACCTTCCAATGCAGGGGATGAGAGTTTGATCCCTGGTTGGGGAACTAAGATCCTACATGCCACTGGGCAACTAAGCCCTCTCGCCACAACTAGAGAGCCTGTACACGGCAGCGAAGGATTCCTCAAGCTGCAACTAAGACCCAATGCACCCATATTAAAAAAAAAATTTTTTAATGAGTACTCCAAGGGGCTCCCCCTGTGTCTTCTCAATACATACCTATAACCAAGGGGCCAAGGGACCTCACTCAGCTGTTTTTCCTTAAAAGCTGTTTTACATACTGGCCTAGTATTTCATTTGGAGAAGTGGGTTGGCTGAGAGACAGTACTTTTAGAAAATATATAACACAGTGTGAAAGTCCAAACTTCCCAGGTTTGAATTCCAGCTTTGCCACTCACTACCTGTGGGATCTTGGGCAAACCTCTGGACTTGGCTTCCTCATTTGGAGATCAACAATAAGAACATGAGGAAAATAACTGTATCTACACGTCAGGGTTGTAACAAGGTCTAAAAGGGTTAACGTGTTAAGCAAGTAGAACAGGGACTGGCACATAGAGGTATACAAGACATATTAGCTCTATATACAAATTTCACCTTTATTATATATAAATATATAAAATACATTACACCTAAAATTTTTATTTATTTGGCTACGCTGTGTCTTAGCTGTGGCATCAAACTCTTAGCTGCAGCATGGGATCTAGTTCCCTGACCAGGGATCAAACCTGGCTCCCTGCATTGGGAGTGTGGAGTCTTAATCACTGTTCCACCAGGGAAGTCCCCAGTTATATCTAAAGTTTGAAAAATGCCAAGCAAGCCCAGTCTCCCACCATCCACGCTTCTGGAATAGCCTGTTTAAGGTCCCTTTGCCATGTGAACTCCTGAGATACTGCAGAGAGCCCTATACTCATCCACATCTCCTCTTCCCAGAGGAGTCAGATAAATGCATCACTGACCCTTCAGAAACGAGTGCACCACAAAACAACAGGGAAGGATAACCACCGAAAGTGAGCTTTCATTCTAATCAAGAGCACATGCATTATTGATAGAAGGCTGCTGCTGCTAAGTCACTTCAGCCGTGTCTGACTCTGTGCAACCCCACAGACTGCAGCCTACCAGGCTCCTCCATCTGTGAGGTTTTCCAGGCAACAGTACCGGAGTGGGTTGCCATTGCCTTCTCCATGATAAAAGGCTAGCTACAGAAAATCTAACAGAGCAAACATCTCAGTGACCACTATTTTTGCCTTTTCATAAACAGCCTTCTGGGCAAAATTTTGCAGTGAAAAACACACTAATTTAGGTCATAGCTTACTACCAGCTCCTACCCCTTGGCTGGAGAATACCATGCTCTTAATAATAACATCATGTCAGCCTGAAAATTACGGATGCTAAAGCTACTAAATGAATAGCCTGTACTGACCAAAGTTCTTCATATATTAACAGAAGCCTCAAACTCAGACTGAACTCAACTTGCTTCATTCTAACTTCTCCATGACCTTCAGCACTGCGTTTCTGTAATACCTAGCAAATAAGAGCGTTAACTTGCTAACTAAGAAACAGGGCTACAAATCTGTATTTCTGTGGATTTTCTATTCTTTTGCTTTATCAACATGAAAGTTTTGCCATGGAAAAAATGACCCTCCAACTCAACAAATGACCTACTAAAGAAAAAGTTAGTTGGCTAGTTGCATTTAAATTAAGTAATTTTGCACCTATGTTCACCCGGTGGATCTATATTCCTTTTAATGTTGTTTCTGTTGAGTGCAGACAACAAGTGTTCCACTTATATAATGAACTGTATAGTTTGCTTATCTTTTGTATGGCTTAGAACATACAAATTATGACTATGTAATAGAAATTTCTTAAAATTTTGAAAGCATTTAACTAGACAGACTTCCAAGGTTTAGAGTCAGATCTGAAGGTTACTTTCGATAACTTCTTAAGTAGTTTTCTAATTCTTGAATCAATCATAATAATTTATATTCCCCCAGAATAGGGTCCCCTTTTATGGGTTTTCAAGTTTCTTAATAAGCTACTACACAGTCTTCCTCTGTAATTTTTAACACCTATACCGAAAACAAAACCACTTGGGGAAGTAGGAACCAACCTAACAGGTTTTAGAATCTGTTCCTCACACAGCACCAAGAGAAGGTTACAAGACGCCGGCCAAGAGTGAAGAAAAGTCAAAGAGAAAGGCTAGAACTAGCTGATCTCCTTCAGGCAATCAGCACGGACAGATCAAAGAGCTAGGGCAAATGGTATCCATGGAGATCTGGCAGCTCCTTCGGCAGTTTCTAACAAGACAATCCTGACTTGCCAAGAGACTGTACAAAGTTCTCATCTGAAGTTAAAAAAGGAAAGAAGCAAAAAAAAAAAAAATCCTAGTTTGAAGTTATAGCTTGGAAAACAATGATAACATAACTCTTCCCAGTAATTCTAAGATTTTAGTCAAACTTGAAGATCTACCAGAAAAGAGCTACATACACAGTTCACTACTAGCTTACTAAAAATCCTGTTTTGTACTTGCCTAGGCCTATGATCAACTTGATTGATTCCCATCCCTTCAAGTAAGGGAGTTAGACCTTCCCTGGAGATCTTCCCTCAAATAGGGCTTATAAACTGAAAGGACACTCACTCACTCTGCAGTGTTGATTACCAGAGCAGGAAGAAAAAATCTAGGAAGATTATGAAGTTAAACTTGAAAGCACAGCCAAGGAACTCAAGTGCATATTCTCGTGTTACTGTTTGGAGTCATACAGCCAATATATCTCAGATAGTTATTACTTTAAATTATACTTGAACACTACTATTTAAACTTACCTTCCCATTGGACCAACCAGTTATCAGTTCACACACTCCATCAGAGTTAAGGTCAAAAGCATGAATACTCATGGCATGATTTTTGGACTGAAAAGGAATTTCAATAATTAGTATAGAAGTCTCTCAATAAGTATAAAATGCCTGAATATCAGAGGCTATATCATACGAACTTTAATTCTCCAGTATCGGGCCGTTTTGTCATACACTCCAACGGTGCCATTGGAAAGGGCATAACCAAATCGACTGCCATACATGGGGCAAAGAGAGGTGATGATCTGCAAAGAATAATGAAAAAGATAAAGTTAATTAAGGCTCAGTTTAGTGCAAAGTGACTTTGTAAAACTGCATACCTTGCTACAAGTGTGTTAAAATTAGGTTTAAATGCACTTCCAATCCATTAGTGGGGAATGTGTTCTTCTCTATGATCCACGTCCTCTATTTCAGATTTGAATCGTAAGAATTAAACTCACAAAGTTTACTGTTTTAGATCAAGCATATGTAGCAAATTTCAACAAATTATTTTTTTAAATAATAAAATCGAGAAATTAAGGAGGAAACAGACTACGTACACAAGATCTGGAATATGTAAAATTGATGTTATACACACCAGCTCAAACATTTTAATGATTATTTCAATTTCCTTAACTTACAATATCCTACAATCTAAATTTTAAAAGGACTTATAAAATCCACAATTAATTATCTTTTAAGAGTATAATTTTCCAAGGTATAATTTACTGTTTGCTAGAAGAAAACATGAGGAGAGGTGAGGAGATACACCTCGTCCAAGGTAAGGAACAGCAGCTGCGCTTTGCTGGAGCAGCCATGAAGAGATACCCCACGTCCAAGGTAAGAGAAACCCAAGTAAGATGGTAGGTGTTGTGAGAGGGCATCAGAGGACAGACACGCTGAAACCATAATCACAGAAAACTAGTCAATCTGATCACATGGACCACAGCCTTGTCTAACTCAGAAACTAAGCCATGCCCTGTGGGGCCACCCAAGACAGACGGGTCATGGTGGAGAGGTCTGACAGAATGTGGTTCACTGGAGAAGGGAATGGCAAACCACTTCAGTATTCTTGCCTTGAGAACCCCATGAACAGTATGAAAAGGCAAAATGATAGGACACTGAAAGGGGAACTCCCCAGGTCAGTTGGTGCCCAAAATGCTACTGGAAATCAGTGGAGAAATAACTCCAGAAAGAATGAAGGGAAGGAGCCAAAGCAAAAACAATACCCAGGTGTGGATGTGACTGGTGATAGAAGCAAGGTTTGATGCTGTAAAGAGCAATATTGCATAGGAACCTGGAATGTCAGGTCCATGAATCAAGGCAAATTGGAAGTGGTCAAATAAGAGATGGCAAGAGTGAACGTCAACATTCTAGGAATCAGTGAACTAAAATAGATTGGAATGGGTGACTTTAACTTAGATGACCATTATATCTACTACTGCGGGCAGGAATCCCTCAGAAGAAATGGAGTAGCCATCATGGTCAACAAAAGAGTCCAAAATGCAGTACTTGGATGCAATCTCAAAACAACGGAATGATCTCTCTTCATTTCCAAGGCAAACCGTTCAATATCACAGTAATCCAAGTCTATGCCCCAACCAGTAACACTAAAGAAGCTGAAGTTGAACGGTTCTATGAAGACCTACAAGACCTTTTAGAGCTAACACCCAAAAAAGATGTCCTTTTCATTATAGGGGACTGGAATGCAAAAGTAGGAAGTCAAGAAACACCTGGAGTAACAGGCAAATTTGGCCTTGGAATGCAGAATGAAGCAGGGCAAAGACTAATAGAGTTTTGCCCAGAAAATGCGCTGGTCATAGCAAACACCCTCTTCCAACAACACAAGAGAAGACTCTACACATGGACATCACCAGATGGTCAATACTGAAATCAGACTGATTATATTCTTTACAGCCAAAGATGGAGAAGCTCTATACAGACAGCAAAAACAAGACCGGGAGCTGACTGTGGCTCAGATCATGAACTCCTTATTGCCAAATTCAGACTTAAATTGAAGAAAGCAGGGAAAACCACTAGACCATTCAGGTATGACCTAAATCAAATCCCTTATGACTATACAGTGGAAGTGAGAAATAGATTTAAGGGCCTAGATCTGATAGATAGAGTGCCTGATGAACTATGGAATGAGGTTCGTGACACTGTACAGGAGACAGGGATCAAGACCATCCCCATGGAAAAGAAATGCAAAAAAGCAAAATGGCTGTCTGGGGAGGCCTTACAAATAGCTGTGAAAAGAAGAGAAGTGAAAAGCAAAGGAGAAAAGGAAAGACAAGCATCTGAATGCAGTGTTCCAAAGAATAGCAAGAAGAGATAAGAAAGCCTTCCTCAGCAATCAATGCAAAGAAATAGAGGAAAACAACAGAATGGGAAAGACTAGAGATCTCTTCAAGAAAATTAGAGACACCAAGGGAACATTTCATGCAAAGATGGGCTCAATAAAGGACAGAAATGGTATGGACCTAACAGAAGCAGAAGATATTAAGAAGAGGTGGCAAGAATACACAGAAGAACTATACAAAAAAGAGCTTCATGACCCAGATAATCACAATGGTATGATCACTCACCTAGAGCCAGACATCCTGGAATGTGAAGTCAAGTGGGCCTTAGAAAGCATCACTACGAACAAAGCTCGTGGAGGTGATGGAATCCCAGTTGAGCTATTTCAAATCCTGAAAGATGATGCGGTGAAAGTGCTGCACTCAATATGCCAGCAAATTTGGAAAACTCAGCAGTGGCCACAGGACTGCAAAAGGTCAGTTTTCATTCCAATCCCAAAGAAAGGCAAGCCAAAGAATATTCAAACTACCACACAATTGCACTCATCTCACATGCTAGTAATGCTCAAAATTCTCCAAGCCAGGCTTCAGCAGTATGTGAACCGTGAACTTCCAGATGTTCAAGCTGGTTTTAGAAAAGGCAAAGGAACCAGAGATCAAATTGCCAATATCCGCTGGATCATGGAAAAAGCAATAGAGTTCCAGAAAAACATCTATTTCTGCTTTATTGACTATGCCAAAGCCTTTGACTGTGTGGATCACAATAAACTGTGGACAATTCTGAAAGAGATGGGAATACCAGACCACCTGACCTGCCTCTTGAGAAACCTGTATGCAGGTCAGGAAGCAACATTTAGAAGTGGACATGGAACAACACACTGGTTCCAAATAGGAAAAGGAGTACGTCAAGGCTGTATATTGTCACCCTGCTTATTTAGCTTCTATGCAGAGTACATCATGAGAAACGCTGGGCTGGAAGAAGCATAAGCTGGAATCAAGATTGCCGGGAGAAATATCAATCACCTCAGATATGCAGATGACAGCACCCTTATGGCAGAAAGTGAAGAGGAACTAAAAAGCCTCTTGATGAAAGTGAAAGAGGAGAGTGAAAAAGTTGGCTTAAAGATCAACATTCAGAAAAGGAAGATCATGGCATCTGGTCCCATCACTTCATGGCAAATAGATGGGGAAACAGTGGAAACTGTCAGAATTTATTTTGGGGGGCTCCAAAATCACTGCACATGGTGATTGCAGCCATGAAATTAAAAGACGCTTAACTCCTTGGAAGGAAAGTTAGGACCAACCTAGATAGCATATTAAAAAGCAGAGACATTACTTTTCCAACAAAGGTCCGTCTAGTCAAGGCTATGGCTTTTCCAGTAGTCATGTATGGATGTGAGAGTTGGACTGTGAAGAAAGCTGAGCGCCGAAGAATTGATGCTTTTGAACTGTGATGTTGGAGAAGACTCTTGAGAGTCCCTTGGACTGCAAGGAGATCCAACCAGTCCATTCTGAAGGAGATCAGCCCTGGGATTTCTTTGGAGGAAATGATGCTAAAGCTGAAACTCCAGTACTTTGGCCACCTCATGCGAAGAGTTGACTCATTGGAAAAGACTCTGATGCTGGGAGGGATTGGGGGCAGGAGGAGAAGGGGATGACAGAGGATGAGATGGCTGGATGGCATCACCGATTCGATGGACAGGAGTCTGAGTGACCTCCGGGAGTTGGTGATGGACAGGGAGGCCTGGCGTGCTCAGATTCATTGGGTTGCAAAGAGTCGGATGTGACTGAGTGGCTGAACTGAACTGAGAAGAAAACATAATCCTTTAAAAAGCAAAACCCCAGAATACCATGGATTTGTACACATCTAACAATACACAGAGTGCATATGTTATACTGGAGTATTAACAGGACCGTGAAGAGGATTTAACACTTAAGAGAATTTACAATTACAATTTACAAAATCTACAGTTTTAGATACTGAACAAAATTATCCTTAAAAGTTAAAGCCACAGTTTAAAGATATCTATGACCCTGCAGATCTACTTTCTAATTCTGACTAATGCAAGAGATAATAAGAAATAAACTGTATAAAGTAGAGAATAGTTATGTAATTTCTTCTACACCTACAGCTTTTCTATAAAGCCACCCACTTCACTTAACTCTGAATACAAAGTGCCATGTAGGACTCCAGAATTATTTAGCTCAAGGCATTCTTTTGGCAGTACTGTTCACAATTTTGCTGATGTGCAAAAATACATGTGAACTCAGAGCAAAATCAAACCAAGAGGACAAGAAAATGGCCCTGAAATGAACAATCTTATACAGTCCACATATTCCTAAATTTAGCCCCCGTTTCCCTACGTCCCTTAGTCCTTTATAAGGTCACTAGTTTCTTCTTTTGTGGACTAGAGGATCAACAGGCATGTCAAATTCCTCACCGTTATTTCATGTTCTCCTGTCCTTTTCTAGGATGTAGGAAAAAGGTGTTTCACAGAATGTACTCCCCTCGCATCTAGTATTGACAATCAACAGAAATCCAACAAAACCTCAGTGATTCCCCAAATGGGAAAAGATTTACTATGAATTTAAATGAAAGGGAAACGGTAGTGCAGAACCCAGCACCTACGGGCAATTCTCAAGCTGGCAATCCCCTTCAACAATCCAATGAAAGTGAAGGACCGTCTCTCTAGAAAAGCAGGCATGAAACACAGCCAGGTACACAAAATCGCCAGATGGACAGACATCTTCAGCCACGCTCTGCTTTGGGCACTCACTTCTCCCCTTCATTTTCCTCTACCACAACCATCAGCTACAACCATAAAAAATGTGAGTATATAAGAAGTAGAGTCAGATTAAGTAAAAACCTATAGTAAAAGTGAAGAAGTCAAGTCGCTCAGTCGTGTCCAACTCTTTGCAACCTCATGGACTGTAGTCTATGACGCTCCTCTGTCCACGGGATTTTCCAGGCAAGAGTACTGGAGTGGGTTGCCATTTCCTTCTCCAGGGAATCTTCCCAACCCAGGAATCAAATCTGGGTCTCCCGCATTGTAGGCAGACGCTTTACCATCTGAGCCACAAGGGAAGTCCGTAATAAGGGTAAACCCTTCAAAATCACTGATAACACTTTATATATGAATATGCACGTTTTGGTTTTTGGTCTCCCTTTTGCAGGCAGGGGAACAGAAGCCTGATGTTCCTAAACAGCTTTTGTAAGCAAAGAGAACCAAGGATAAGTTCTCGTCCCGAGGTGAGCTCTCAGGCTGCTGCCCTCAATCTTTTCTGATATAGCCTCCCAAACAACAGCTGATTCAATTCTGCACAATACCACCATTTCTATCTCTAAGACTTCCTTCTGTTTTTCTTTTCTGTCCATTTACAGGGTTCCCAAGCCAATGCTCCTTTATTTCTGTCTCCTTCCTTAATTTCAGTTCAGTTCAGTTGCTCAGTTGTGTCCAGCTCTTTGCGACCCCATGAATCGAGCACGCCAGGCCTCCCTGTCCATCACCAACTCCCAGAGTTCACTCAGACTCACGTCCATCGAGTCAGTGATGCCATCCAGCCATCTCATCCTCTGTTGTCTCCTTCTCCTCCTGTCCCCAATCCCTCCCAGCATCAGAGTCTTTTCCAATGAGTCAACTCTTCACATGAGGTGGCCAAAGTACTGGAGTTTCAGCTTTAGCATCATTCTTTCCAAAGAAATCCCAGGACTGATCTCCTTCAGAATGGAATGGTTGGATCTCCTTGCAGTCCAAGGGACTCTCAAGAGTCTTCTCCAACACCACAGTTCAAAAGCATCAATTCTTCGGCGCTCAGCCTTCTTCACAGTCCAACTCTCACATCCATACATGACTACTGGAAAAACCATAGCCTTGACTAGACAGACTTTAGTCGGCAAAGTAATGTCTCTGCTTTTTAATATACTATCTAGGTTGGTCGTAACTTTTCTTCCAAGAAGTAAGTGTCTTTTAATTTCATGGCTGCAGTCACCATCTGCAGTGATTTTGGAGCCCCCAAAAAATAAATTCTGACAGTTTCCACTGTTTCCCCATCTATTTGCCATGAAGTGATGGGACCAGATGCCATGATCTTCATTTTCTGAATGTTGATCTTTAAGCCAACTTTTTTACTCTCCTCTTTCACTTTCATCAAGAGGCTTTTTAGTTCCTCTTCACTTTCTGCCATAAGGGTGGTATCATCTGCATATCTGAGGTTATTGATATTTCTCCTTAATTTAGAATATCCTAATTATCTTTTTGGTTTCCATCTTGCCCAATCCTGGAAAACCAGCAGCAAATAAATATCCTAAGAATACCAAACCATAATGGATAAGGGCAGTCTTTAGACACTGTTTATAAAAAAGATAACTCTTTCAGAAACATTTCCGTTTGAATTACATGAGTAATTCTAATCACAAAGAAACTAGTCAAGTTCTCTGACATCTAGTTTTTAAGTCTACCAACAGAAATGTGCCTAAGAAATACTTAATTTGAATGAAGAGAAATACTCTAAAACCCTCATAAACACAGTTCATTCAATATTCAATCCCATTTAACACACATGATGAGAAGCAGGGGGACCTGACCATGCCACTTAATAGCCATGAGCTTTTGAGAGTAACTTCAGAAAGAAATGCAACATGTTCCCTCATCTGTAAAAGGAGAACTACTGATTCCTTCATAATTGGGCTGCTGTTGGATTAAATGAGTAGCTAATGTAAATAACTTAGCACCGTGTCTGGCATACATCAGGTACACAATAAATGGTTGCCATTGTTGTTATTATTATGTAATAGCTCACTAAAAGAAATTCCTTTTTGTGCTCCATAATTTTTGTCTAATCAGTGTTTTCAAAATATATCTTTTTAATTTTTTCATTGGCGTACAATTGCTTTATAATTAGTCTCTGCTGTACAACAATGTGACTGAGCTGGATATATACATATACGCTCTCCCTCCAGAGCCTCCCTCCCACCTCCCCATCCCTCTGGGTCACTAGAGAGCACTGAGTCAAAATATATCTTGATATAGGAATATTTAAAGGCTCCTTTCTCTGTAACGTACTGCTCTATTTAATCCCCACAGTCTTTACTGTAAAACTGGGTGGTGAGATGTCCCAGCACTCTCGTTTTATGTTACATTTAACTATGCTAATCTGTCAAGGTTATCATGATTCTGAGGTGGTGCTTACCTCTGTTTCTGACATTTCTGCCACAATCTCATCTTCTTTGAAAACTCGGATATCAAAATCCTCAGATCCAACAAGAAGCTGAAAGGGGAAAAAAAAAAAAAATCAAGCATATTTAGTTCAGTAAGTGAAGACAGCAAAATTTCCATAAATAAAACAAAAAAATTGCATGATACTCTGTATGCTGCTAGAGGCACCCAGTAATTCCAACTTCTCGGTGATGGATGCTCAGAAAGGTTCCTTCCAATGAGAAGGTCACGAGTTGGTCAGTGAAGAAACAGTGGTTACTACATTGGTCCTGCCACGTGGGCACCTCCCACCAGAACAAGTTCTTTCAGCAGGCACCTGAAAACGCTCCCTGGCTCAGCATCTGTCTGCCTGCAGGTGGGAGCCCTGCTTCAAAAGCCAGAGCCCAGTATCTGCGGACAATTGGAGGGTAAGTCAATGTCCACACAGAACTTCACTGGCTGCCCAAGAGGCTAATTACTAGAGAAACCGTTAGAGTGATTTAAAAAGCTCAAAGCCAATCTCTAAAACGTCCAGATTCCTGAAAAAGTTGGCCAAAACTGAGAAGTAGGTACTAATATGATTTTAAAACACTGGAATCAAGTTATAAGACTGTGAATGAGACTGTGCTCCCAATAACTATTCTGCCCTCTCCCCGATCAGGGGTCTTTGAAATACAGTCTTGATCTCTGTATTTGACAAACATAAATGAATTACTGTTCAAAAGAGAGGAGAAAGACAGATGAGGCCAATTAGTTCATCATTCAGGCAACAGAACAGCAAAATCAACCATGAGAAGCTAACACTACTCTCAAAGCTAAGGTCACTGTCCTGGGGAAATGTATGTACTCAGCTGAGACATACACACACGAGAAGGGTCTCCTCCCCTGCATACCTCTTTCTTCCCATCACCATCAAAGTCACACAAGGCCAAGGAGTGAACATTATCTCCAGTCACCTGAAAATAAAACCCAAGTCATTACTACGCCATTTCTTTTCACTTAATCCAAACATAGGAGCTACATGAAAGACAGGACGAAATAAACCATAAATTCAAAATTCACATTACTCATATCCTTTTTTTAATGTATAAAATTATAAAAACTGTTTTGTTTCCATTATTCATTACTGTCAGTGGTTAAACAAACAAGCAAACAAGACTTAAAGAACATTAAAAAAGTAAAAATGTTTAAGAGTACTAAAGAGAGTATTTCGTTCTTCATACCGTCCAGAAGACATCATTTCCTTCATGATTGAAACCCTGCAGAGCACAATTTCCACCAATAATTGCAAGAGGAGAGGTAATGTCTCCCAACATCCCCAGCACAATTGCATTGGCCCCATCTGCTACCTAAGAAGAAAAACAAGAGAGACAAACCCTCAAACACAATGCTGCACAGGCACACTGGAGATAAGTACATCCTTTCTATCTGGAAACTCAAAGGCTTCTGTCATCACTTCTGAGAAGCCACCTGGTCTCCTGAGAAGCAAGCCAGAGCTGTCCGTCGAGGACAGTGTGGCTAACGTGGCTTATGCAAGGATGAGCACTGACTCAGGACAAACTCAGGCGCTTGGTCTCTCACACTAACCTGCTATGATAACCTACTCCAAAACCCCAGGCTCTCTTGGACCACCGAGTTCTAGAGGCCAAATTCTCAGAGAATCAGACTTATGCCTTTAAAACGCCCAAACTTTTGTAATCTATTTTAACCATTTTAGATGGAAATCTCGTAATACTGATTAATTAGTTCTCTTACTCCTGCTCGTTTTAAATTGTAAGTACTAAAAACTACAAGCACCTATAGACCCACCATTCTGAACTAGTACATGTCTCAGACTTCTTGAACGAAGTACATAAGCACAATTTGATGAAAATGTTTTAAAACTGATTGTGGTGAAGGTTACACAATTCTCTGAATAAACTGAAAACTGCTGGACTGTATGCTTTAAATAGGTGAACCATACGGTATGTGAATTATATCTTAATCAATCTGTTATAGAAAAAAAGTAAAAGATTACATGTCTATATCATGATCCCATTTTGTAAACAAAGAATTCATTCACAAATACTAAGTAAAAAGTCAAGATAAATCAATCAAGAGTTAAGTGTTATTTCCAAATGAAGAAATTATGGGTGATTATTTTTACTTTGCTTCTATTTTTATATAATGAATACGGATTATCTGAGTATTAAAGTTGCAGCAGCCTGTAGACGGCAGGCTATGGGAATTGCTTCTCCTGGAAACTGCTATACTAAACTTCAATGCAAAGCCACCAGGAGACCTGTTTGCTGGCTTTCTGGCTGCTGGCTGAATTTTTAATGACGAATCTTGACTGATGAAAGTATCAACAGATAACTGTTGTTTTTCAGTTGCTAAGTCATTTCCAACTCTTTTGCAACCCCAAGGACTGTACCCTGCCAGGCTTCTCTGTCCATGGGATTTCCCAGGCAAGAATACTGGGGTGGGTTACCATGTCCTTCTCCAAGGGATCTTCCCGACCCAGGGATCGAACCCACACCTCCTGCGTTGGCAGGTGGGTTCCTTACCACTGAGCCACCAGGGAAGCTATCAACAGATAATACCTCCTGAAAGATAATCTGGAGCGTCACCAAATGATTACCAACCATGACCAAATAAATAAGTGTCAAGGAGATGCAAATAGCAAAACGTGCACTTTTTTTTAACTACACTACAGAAGCCACATAATAAACCCAAATAAATGTCTGATCTCTTTCAAGCGTTAAAAAAAAAATTAAAAACCAGTGGACATTAATGGGAAGTGGGAGTTTTATGGTCATAAAGGGGTATACTTGCCTCTCTGTAGAACAAATCTGAATTATTGTAGACATCATAAGCCAACAGATTGGTCTGTGTTCCCACTAAAAGAGCATCATAGCCAAGTTCAGGGTTCAGTGCTCCTGCGGTCAGGCAGCTGACTGTCTGGTTAATGTTAAGAAGTGAAACATCAGACTCCAGGGGGCTCTGGAGGACCCTGGGTGCACCGAGATGCTGGCTCCGTGAATGAGGGTTGTGAATAAAAACCTAAAAGAAAAAGTTAATTACATCCCCTTAACATTAAAAAAATGCAAAATTAACATACATTTTTATTAAAAGGCTCAGAACAGATTACCAATGTTATCAAGATGGGATTTAATCATCCACCAAACTTAAAAACACCCATACACAGTTCTGTGCATGGCTGGCTTTCAATCACTTCAAACTGTGGAAATCCAATGGCTCTCAGCCTTGTAAAGACCAAAATAATGGCCAAGATCTAGTTGTCACTTCCCAGGGCAGCTTACATACAACCAACCGGCAGGACGTTCAAGCACTCTTACCAATCAGCCTTTTCCTAGTCAACCTATAGGAAGTTGCTATGAGTTACAATGAGACTGCGCACACACACAAAGATCAGAGAAAACTGAGTAATAAACACTTTATTATCTTTCATCCCAACACCTAACAAATTCACTTCCTAACCCTTAAAACTGATCGGTAGTAAATCTGTCTTATAATCCTAAGAGTCACACAAAGCAAGCTTCTTGAAGGCTTTCATAGTCTATACAAGTAGACAAAATTAATTAAGTCAAAGTTAATTAATCTAGCAGTTTCAACTATCACAAATATAATCATCTGAGTGTCCCTACAAATCTTTAAATTTCCCTAGGCTTTGTATGTAAAAGGAGGTTTAGACTAGAAGAAGCATTCTCAAGAGGGGTGATGTTGCTCCCAAGATGGGTCACTGGGTTTGGGGTGGGGGGGATCTGAGACATTAGGCCACAGATATACAGTACAAAAATTTCATTAGGGAAATTTTCATTTTCTGGAAAAAAAAAAAGCAATATAAAGAGGCAATATAAAAAAAAAAGGATGAGAAACTAGAGATCCCTTAAGGCCCCATCTAGTTCTAAAATTTGCTAATTTCACTTTACTTATTTATTTTTGGCTGTGCTGAGTCTCTGTTGCTGTGAGCAGGCTTTTTCCCCAGTTGCAGTGAACAGGGGCTGCTCTCTCGCAGCAGGGCGCAGCCTTCTCCTTGTGGTGGCTTCTTGTTGCGGAGCATGGGCACTACGGTTCGTGGGCTTCGGGAGTTGTGGCCCCCAGGCTTGAGAGCACAGGCTCAACAGTTGTGGTTCACGGGCTTAGTTGCTCTGAGAAAATTTTCTAATTTTAAATGAGCATTTCAATTCTTCGGTGTAAATCTGTAACCTGGCGAGACTCGTTTGGTTGCTCGCCACTCAAAAGGCTAATACCCGAGAGACAAGTGTTGGTAGGAAAGGAAATTTTGCTTTATTCAAGAGGCCAGCAACCTGGGAAGAAGGTGGACTAACATCCTAAGACCATCTTCAAGTTGCCAGATAGGAGAGAAAAGTTTTAAAGGCAATGTGGGCAGGAGGGGGCCGCAGGGCATGTGAGCAGCTTGCACACAACTCTTGGACTGGTTGGCATCAAGGGGAGGTTTTAAGCCTCACCTGTCTTCTAGTTTCAACCCAGTCTGGGGTCTATATGCTCATGATCAGCAGTTTTCAACTGGTAGGGGTCTGCTTCCTGTATAAACAACTTAGGGATGTGTGCCAGACCTTCACACCTTTCAGGGAACTGGGAGTTTGGTAATTCTATTGTCCAAATTGTTGCCAGTTTCCCAACTCAAAAGCTTGTTTCTACACCTTCACATTCCTAAACATTAACACTTGAGCCAGCCTTCTGAGACTCAAGGGAGGCCTGGGAGACTAAAGCTTTTCAACAAACAAGAAGTAGAGGACAAGGCTGGTTGGGAGGGGGCTGTCCCAGGAAGGCCCGCTAAGGTCCAGCTTGGTTACAGTCTCCCTTTCCTCTGATACTCCTCAAGACTGAGGGTGTGGAACAAGAAAGGAAATAAGAGTTCTGGATAGAGAAGCTAATCATAAACTCAGTAGAGGAACTCAGTTTTAGGGGACTTGGTTTTACATCCAAGCAGGATTAATTTTAAATTATTATCTAAACAAGGTAACCTGTTCAACAAAAGATAATTTTTACAAGGCTTATTAGACTTATATGTTCATTGACAGACGACTGGATAAAGAAGTTGCGGTGCATATATACAATGGAATACTACTCGGCCGTAAAAAAGGAACGAATTTTAAGTCAGTTGAACAAAGGTGGATGAACCTAGAGTCTGTCATACAGGGTGAAGTAAGTCAGAAAGAGAAAAACATATATCATATATAAAAGCATACTTATGGAAACTAAAAAATGGAACTGATGAACCTATTTGCAGGGCAGGAATAGAGCCGCAGACATAGAGAACACAATGGGGGAAGGAGGTGGCAGGAATTGAGAGAGCAGCACTGAGACATATACATCACCATATGTAAAACAGACAGCTGGGGAAGTCGCTGTGTAACACAGCAAGCTGAACCTGGGGCTCTGTGACAACCTAGAGGGGTGGGATGGGTGAGGTGGGGAGTGGAAGGGAGGTTCAAGAGGGAGGGGATATCTGTATACATATGGCTGATTCGCATTGTTGTATGGCAGAAACAAACACAACCTTGGAAAGCAATTATCCTCCGATTAAAAATAAATTAAAAAAAAAAAAGACTGAGAGAAACCTATACAAAAGGTGTGTAGCTACTGACTATTGGGTTCACATTCTCATTTGTGTAATACTTTACAACATGCTTTTATCAACATTACTGCCTTTGGTCCTCCGGATATACAGAAGAGGTCAGAGGGGTTACGGCCTTTCCTTTCCCAAGGTCTCACCACCGATAAGTGACAGGAGTGAGACACAAGCCTGGTGTCAGGCTCCAGTCATCTCCAGCCATATCTTACTTCCTTTCATAATTGTTCTGAACAAAAGAATTCTTACTGAGTCTTCTAGTAATTAGATAGGCTGAAAAAGAACAGCAAGAAAAATAACCTGTGGACTTCACGTTCATTGTTATTGGGATGAAAGGAGTTTGAGCTTTGCTGCCAGAGTCCCAGGCGTCTGGTTCCTCCCTAGTCCCCTCCCGCGGACATCAGTGCCCAGGAGACTCATTTGGCCCACAGGCTCAGTCACTCCCAGTGCCTTTATGCAGCGCTCCCCTGGTGGCTCAGGGGCAAAGAACCTGCCTGCCAATACAGGAGACCCGAGAGACTCGAGTTCGATCCCTGGGTCGGGAAGATCCCCTGGAGGAGGAAATGCCAACCCACTCCCGTATTCTTGCCTAGAAAATTCCATGGACAGACAAGCCTGATGGGCTACAGTCCATGGGGTCACTAACAGTCAGACACGACTGAGCACACAGGCGCGCGCGCACGCACACACACACATACACACAGAGTGCCTTCAAGTCAAAGACCTGGCTGTAGTTTACACACACACACACAGAGTGCCTTCAAGTCAAAGAACTGGCTGTAGTTTACATGCTTGTTCTAGCTGAGGGGGTGCTGCTGCAATATATATTCCATGGTGAGAGGAAACATGTCCCCAGATGAACTAATGTTCATCCTGCAAGAAACCCCTTTTCAAAATATCCTTGCTCAGGTGCAGAGACCAGATCCCAGTAAGTCAGCCTCACCTTCACAACAGAGTCTCACAGAAAATGACAAAATCCTGTTTCTAAAGACATGGGCCCCCACAGTCAAGGAGGGCTTCAGCCTTACCGGAGACATTTGTTTTTAAAGGAAATTATATTTTTGTGTGTTGTTTGGATCATAAAATGGTGCCAATTTTTTTTTTTTAAGTCTAAAGATCAGGTCAGAACTTCTCAGATCTGCTTCTGAAGTTCTGAATATAGAGTATCTGATTAGAGAACATAGGAACTTCCATCTCTCCCTTTCTCCCCGGTCTTCAGAAACAGACCTAGGTTAAGGTGGCCCCGCCTCCCTCTCTAGGTCACATTCTAATGAAAGGGTTTCCAGAGAAACCTGCTTCCACTCCCTGCATCTCTGCTGCCGTACCACCCCAGTCATTCTTCATCTAAAACATAAACCAAGTCCCAATCACCCACTTTATCAAAAACCAAGGTCTCTGCTGTGGCCTATGAGGCCCTATATGATCCAGCTACTGGCCACCTCACTGCCTCCCTCAATCCATTCCAGTCCCAGAAGCCTTCCTGTGTTTCTGGAACACACCAAGTATACCCTCTACCTCAAAGCCCGTGTGTACTTGCTGATACGCTTAACTCCACCTCTCTGCAGGGGCTTGTTTCATTTCCTTCAAACCTCCGATCCACAGTTATCCTATCAGAAGCCTACCTGATCACCCTGTCTAAAACAGCCGTTACCCCTCTGCAGACTGTGTGTATCTGTTAACTCTCTGGCTCCTTCTCTCAAATGTAAGCTCCAAGGGAATGGACAGAAGTGTTAACCGCTCAGTCGTGTCCAACTCTTTGCAGCCCCATGGACCATAGCCGGCCAGGCTCCTCTGTCCATGGGATTTCCCAGGCAAGAATACTGGAGTGGGTTCCCGCTTCCTTCTCCAGTGGCTCTTCCTGACCCTGGAATCGAACTCATGTCTCCTGTGTCTGCTGCACTGGGCAGCGGGTTCTTTACCACTAGCGCCACCTGGGAATAAAACCAGTAAGACTTGCCTGTCACTTTCACCCTTGTAGCTGCAGAGTTAAGAACAGTGCCCAGCAAACAGCAAGCCCTCAATAAACTCAGGGCTGAGCTAATATCAATGGGAACTTTTCAGCCCATTTATGTAGCTGCTGTGTACCTACAGAAAAACCAATACGAATTTTTTTCTGGCATTTGTCAGTGTCTCCTCACATTATTACAGCTAACAGTGCCAGGCTCTATGCTAAGTGCTTTCCTCCATTATACAACTTAATTGAAATGAATCACTACTTTTTAATTGATGTATCCCAAGGCGGAGCAAATGAGAAAACATATATTGGAGGTGGAAGTGTCTTAAAAACTATAAATCATTATATAAATGTCAACTTGTTAAATCCAAGCTGGGTCAGAGAACAGGCACTCTAATCTCATTCCTACCACTTTCCAGTTGAGCAACCTCAAACATTGCTTTGAACCTCTCTAAACCATTATTTCTAATCAGTAAAGTTGGAGTAATAAAAAGAAAATAACAGCTAACAATTAGTGACTACTGCCTATATGCCAAGAGCATGACACATAGTAACTTACTTAATCCTCTTAACAACTCTATGTGGTAGATACTATTAAGCACCTTGCCCAAGGTCATGAAATCAGTAGGTACCAAAGCCAGGATCTACCACACCTGTGCTATGCTACAGCAGTTGGCAATTTAGCAAGGACGCTGAGATAATTAATGTAATAAGGCTTTGTAACTGTTAGCAGTCATTAAGCTCGGCGTCACTGTATTCCATGTTTTTCGGGCATTCCTCCATCAGCACATAGTGCCCTGATTTGGCCCGTCTGTTGTCCCTCTGGACCAGCAGCTTTCTGAAAATACGGACTCCAGCTTTATCTCTGAATCCCCAAGATCTAGTACAAAGAAGGTGTTCAGTAAGTCTGGTGAGATGTTGAATGACCGTATCTTTTTCGTCTCCGCGACGCCCACACTTTGCACAGCACAGGGTACACAGTAAGCCCCTAATAGGTACTTAGTGAATAAATTACAGGAAGAGACATGAATGTACATGGATAAAGATCAAAGGAGCAATTTGAATCATTTAAGTTAGAGATATCTTTTTTTTTTTTTTCCTGCCGTAGAGCTGTTTGCCTCTAAGAGGCAGTCTGAGATGGTAGGACGTTCCCAGCGAAGGGCAGAGGCTCTGGGCTTGAATCTGGGGTCCTCCATTACTGCTAACCCTGACCAAGGCCTTCCCTGCAGGGGACTTCTCTTCTCTATGCTCCCTATCTGTAAAGAGACTGCAACATCATCCGAGTCTAAGAGCCTGAAGACAAGTTAACTGTATGGAAGGGCCGTTCCGCTTTGTTATTCAGGATTTCTGCGCAGAAAGGAGAGCTGGCTAGACTATCGACCCGTTGCCTGGCAACCCTGGCTGGGGGCGGGGTCTGAGAATGAGCGGCGGGATTGCCAGGACGCGGCCCGCGGAAGTCGTGGGGACTCCTGGGGTCCGGGCTCCGTGTGGGTGGGAACGGGTGGGAGCGGTTACCTTGCCCGCTTGGGTAGCGGCCGCCAGGCACGGGTGAGTCCCGTCGTAGCGCCCTACGGCCACCATGCGGGGGCTGATTTTGTGGCGCAGTTTCAGGGTGAACACGGGCTGCAGCATGTTGGCGGCGGTTCAAGAGAAGAGGGCTAGGGGCCCGAGACCGGCGCTGCGTTGAGAGGCGCGGAGACCGGACCGGACCGGTCTGGCTACATCAGCCGAGGCGGGAACTGATGCGAACTTGACTCGGACCCCAGGCCGCAAGCTCTTTCTGCGGCTGCGCAGGCCCGCCCACCGAGTTCTGCAGCTGCGCGGTCGGGCCTCAAGCGAGGCTGAGGCTGAACTTGGGTCTCGCGGGTGGGGTCTTGCCATTTTCCTGCTGTAACTTACCAGCATTGGGTTCAACTCAACTATGGGTCTACAGTGGCGGTGTTTGAGCCATCGCACCCCTGGGGCTTCTCATTCTAGCACCACAACCAAGCTGCCCAACTGTTGCAGCCTACATATACTTCTGTCTACCCCATTCCAAGGGCTTATTCAATAAATATACCTTGAATGTGTGTGTTAGTCGCTCAGGCGTGTCCGACTCCTCGCGACCGCATGGACTGTAGCCCGCCAAGCTCCTCTGTCCATGAAATTCTCTAGGCAAGAAATACTGGAGTGGGTAGCCATTCGCTTCTCCAGGGGATCTTCCCCAGCTAGGGATCGAACCGCGTTTCTTGCATTGCAGGCAGATTACCTTCTGAGCCACCGGGAAGTCCAAGGGGGCGACTAGCATCACCGACTCAATGAACATGAGTTTGAGCAAACTCTGGGAGACAGTGAAGGACAGGCAAGCCTGGCTCACTGCAGTCCTTGGGGTCACAAAGAGTCAGACATGACCTATTGACTGAACGACAAAAATGCCTTGAATATCTACACTTCTTACTTTGGCTGTTATGTTGATGCCCACAGTAATTACTTAATATATCAATCCTCTGGGGGAAAAAATCATACTTTAAACTCTCATCTTTAAATAGTTCTTTATCAATTTCTTAGCATTCATTCAGACATTTATTTTTTGAGACTTTACTATGTTTACAGAGGATGAGACGGTTGGATGGCATCACCGATTCAATAGACATGAGTTTGAGTAAACTCGGAGTTGGTGCTGGAAAGGGAGGCCTGGTGTGCTGCAATCCATGGGGTCGCAAAATTTGGACAAGACTGAGCGACTGAACTGAACTGAACTATATGTCAGGCCCTATTCTAGTAGTAGAGATATGGCAGTAAACATAAGACAAACCTCTGGTCTCCTGAAGCTGACATACAAGTCAGAGGAGACAAACACTAAATGAGAAATACATGTGGGAAGTCTTTAGGTGGTAAGTGGTAAAGAGGAAAGAGAGATGGAAGTTTGGAGAAAGTGCAATTTTAAATAAGGTAGTAGGGAGACTTCCCTGGTGGTTTAGTGGTTAAGAATTTGCCTGCCAATGCAGGGAACATGGGTTCTATTCCTGGTCCAGAAAGATTCCACATGCCATGGGGCGACTAAGCCTGTGTGCCACAACTACTGAGCCTACACACCTCGAGCCCATGCTCTGCAACAACAGAAGCCATCGCAATGAGAAGCCTGTGAACTGCAACTAGGGAAAGTGAAAGTTGCTCAGTCATATCCCACTCTTTGCGATCTCATGGAATGTAGCCTGCCAGCCTCCCATGTCCATGGAATTCTCCAGGCCAGAGTACTGGAGTGGGTAGCCATTCTCTTCTCCAGAGGTTCTTCCCAACCCAGGGATTGAACCCAGGTCTCCCTCATTGCAGGTGGGTTCTATACCATCTGAACCACCAGGAAAGCAACAGAGAGTAGCAGAGTAACCCACAATCACTGCAACCAGAGAAAGCCCTTGCACCATAACAAAGACCCAGCCAGCCAAAATAAATAAATTTTTTTTTTTTAATATGGTGGTAGGGAAGAGACCTCACTGAGAAAGTGACATTCAGGCAAGAATCTGAAAGGGAATCAGTTTTGAGGAAGTGTGTTTCAGCAGAGGAAATTCAGGTGCAAAGACACTAAGGGATCGCTCTGGCTGACTTCTAAAAATAAACGTTTAAGGCTGAGGGATGAGATGAATGGGAACCAACAGAGGAGACTGAGAAGGAAGCTAAGTGAAGAGAATGTTGCCAGGAGGAGGAAAATCACTGTGTCAGATGTTGAAGGTAGGTCTTGAAAGATGGGTTCTAGAATATTCTTGATATTTGCATTTTGCAATTATAGCTGTTCAAATGAGCATCTTTTTTTCAAGCCTATGGGGGGTGTCCATGACTAGTTGTAATCTCTTTGGGAGATAATGTCTAAAGACTAAATTTGAGGGCCCTGATGGAATGTAGGGCTTTCCTCATAGCTCAGTTGGTAAAGAATCCGCCTGCAATGCAGGAGACCCCGATTCAATTCCTGGGTCAGGTAGATCCCCTGGAGAAGTGATAGGCTACCCACTCCACTATTCTTGGGCTTCCCTGGTGTCTCAGCTGGTAAAGAATCCGCCTGCAATGCAGGAGACCTGGGTTCAATCACTGGGTTGGGAGGATCCGCTGGAGAAGGGAACAGCTACTCACTCCAGTATTCTGGCCTGGAGAATTCCATGGACTATCCATGGGGTCACAAAGAGATGGACATGACTGAGTGGCTTTCACTTTCAAGCCCTGAGCCAATGGCTAGTAAGGCTCCTCTGATAGGCTTTGCCTCTGACCTCTCCCAGTCCTTCCTGCCCCACTGTCTCTGCCATCACTGTCTAGACCCCAGTCCTGTAGCACTTACTCAACCAGCCCCATAATGGAAAATGCCCTGGGTTTGTCCTCCTGCCTTTTATAATCAGAACTTTATGGGGGTACCCCTCCCCTCAGACCTCCCTGGTGGCTCAGACGGTAAAGCGTCTGCCTACAATGCAGGAGACCTGGGTTCAATCCCTGGGTCGGGAAGATATCCTGGAGAAGGAAATGGCAACTCACTCCAGTACCCTTGGCTGGAAAGTCCCATGTATGGAGGAGCCTGGTAGACTACAGTCCATGGGATTACAAAGAGTCGGACACAACTGAGCGACTTCACTTTCTTTTCTTTCTTTTCCTCCCTTTAACCCCTAGACTCTGTCTCCAGGAAGGCATCATCTCACTGAATCCACTTTGCTAATAGCTGAGCACAGGCTGACAGGCCATCTCTCCTAGAACAGCTTGAAAAGAATAAATCTCTATCTCACATTTCCTGAGGGTCTCCATATGCTAGTCAGTGTTCAATAAATTAAGGACATTAGGGACACTGTGGCAATCCAGAAAGACATACTCTGTGCCCTTATGGAAGTTACACCTAGAAGTATATTTGTTTGCTAATACACTACCATAACAAAATACTGCAAATTGGGTAGCTTCAACAACAAAAATTTGTGTGACCACAGTTCTAAAGGCTGGAAGTCCAAGATGTCAAAATAGGTGATTTCTCCTAGAGCCTCTATCCTCAGCTTGCAAATGATGACCCTCTTGCTGCCTCTTCCTACAGTAACTCTGTGCATTCACCCTTCTTTGTGTGCCCAAATTTCCTCTTCTTCTGAGGACAGCAGTCATATTGGATCGGGGCCTGCCCTAAGGACCTTATTTTAATGTAATCACCTCTTTAAAGGTCCCATCTCCAGATACAGTCACGTTCTGGGGTATAGGGGTCAGGACTTCAACAAATGAATTGAGGTGGGGGGACACAATTCAGTCTGTAACAAGGGGACAGGGAGCAACAGACATTAAACATGAAAGCAAGTACGATTGCTTTTTCCTGGAGATAAAGCTGATATGCCAAGGCTCAGAAAAGGCTTTTTCAGAGGAAATGACATTTGAACCAAGAGCTCCATGACAAGACAGTGGCAGCCAAGAGAAGATGTAGGGGAAGGTCCTTCCAGACAGAGGGAACAGCTGGGTCCAAGGCCCAGGGATGGGCATGTTTGAAGATCAGAAACACAATAACGTGGCTGGAGCTTAGTGAGTGAGAAAGAGGCCAGGAAGCGCCACACCAGGAAGCTTGCCTGTTAGTCTTTAGCAGGCAGACAGCAGATATCCATGGCCTGCTGGCTATCCATGTAAGGGTGGTCTTAGACTCTGTCCACCCTGCTGAGCCTCACTCACTCTGTGCTGCCTGGCTGGTCTGCAAGAGTTGCTCTCACTCTTCACTGCAGGACAGTACCAATGCCACCAGCAGCATCACTGAACGTTTAATAAGCACTTTCTAGGTGCCACTCCAAGTACTTTATATGGGCCTTCCCTGGTGGTCCAGTGGTTAAGAATCTGTCTGCCAATGCAGAAGACACAGGTTCGATCCCTGGTCTGGGAACATTCCACATGCTGCAGGGCAACTAAGCCCATGGGCCACAACTACTGAGCCCGTGCTCCGCAACAAGAGAAGCCACCACAGTGAGAAGCTGGCACACCACAACTAGAAAGTAGCCCCTGCTCCCCGCAACTGGAGAAAACCCTCACGTAGCAACAAAGACCCAGTGGAGCCAAAAATAAACAAATAAAGCTTATTTTTAAAATTAAGAAAAATAAATGATTAAAAAATACTTTATATGGATCATCTCTTAATCCTCCAATAACCCTGTGAGGCAGGTCCTACTTTTGTCCCATTTGACAGATGACAAACCCTTACCAGAGTCACCTCCTCCCTTCATAACTCTTCACTGGCTCCTCATTTTTAGCCAAAGTAAGTTCAAGCTCTTTGAGAGATGACACAAAGACCTTCAAGTTCTGACCCCTGCTGGCCTCTGCAGCCTCCTCTTCTACTGCCTCTTGCCACAAGCTCACTCCCTCCTCACAGGCTTTCTTGGCCTCTCTGCCTTTGCTCACACCAGCCCTCTGCCTGAAGCATTCTCACCCTCACCTCATAGGTTGGACGGCACCACTGCAGGGGGTCGCATCTGGTGGTCTCTCTCACAGTGGCTGTCACATTTGGGAGGTACCCTCTGTGCTTCCATCAGTCCCCCAACGATATCATCCACCATACTGGGGCTATTTGAGTCTTTGCATCATATCCCTACCCACTCCAGTATTCTTGTCAGGAAAATCCCATGAACAGAGGAGCCTGGCAAGCCTGGCATCCATGGGGTTGCAGAATTGGACACGATTTAGCAACTAAACAGCAACAACATCACAACCCTAATTAGAAACAGCATGGATCCACAGGAGGGCAGAGAATCCTCATCTAAACCCTGATCAGAGCAGGAGACTTGGAAGCCTTCCAACAAGGGCCAGGAGAGGCTGGCCCACAGTCTTTCTCTACCTCTCATACCCCACTAGGAATCACTGGCTTTTCAGAGAGGGCATATCTTCACATTTCTGAGATCTGAGGCTCCTTCCTGGGGACCCAGGACTTGGAGGGAAGGGGCTGGCTGTAGGTTGGCAGCAGTCCATAGCAGGGAAGCCCACAAGCCTTGACAGCCTGCAGACCTGGGTTCAAATTCCTCCTCAGTCAATCCCTAGCTGACCCTGAGGCCCATCATTTAATCCTCCTTCTCATATTTATTGAGGGCCTTCTCTGCCAGGCACTGGACACTCTAACTGACTGGGTCCTCACAGCCACCCTCTGAGAGAGATTCTGTCAGCATCCCGTTTTATAAGAGAGAAAACTGAGCGGTGGGAGGTCCCATAACCTAAGCCCAAGGCCACACAGCTGGTAAGTGGCAGAACCAGGGTGGCCAGCCCAGGGGGGCCAAGCTCCAGAGTCTGAGCCATGAGTCACCTGCAGTCAACACCCCAAGTACTTGTGTCTCTTCTAGAAAAGAGAAAGATGAATAATAGTACTACTTCTGGAGAATACTGTTGTGGGAATTAGACCAACTAACATAAATAAAGCATTTAAAGCAATGCCTGGCCCTTAATAAGAGATCCCATAAATGGTTATTATCATTGTTATTATAAGGTTATTAATTTTACCTCTAGGTGAAAAGGCTGCTTTAGACCTGTTGCTCAGTCGCTCGGTCGTTTCTGATTCCTCATGATCCCATGGACTGCAGCATGCCAGGCTTCCCTGTCCTTCACCATCTCCTGGAGCTTGCCCAAACTCATGTCCATTGAATTGGTGATGCCATCCAACTATCTCATCCTCTGTCACCCTCTTCTCCTCCTGCCCTCAATCTTTCCCAGCATCATTAAAGTTGCTATTGTAATATTCAGTTCAGTGGCTCAGTTGTGGCCAACTCTTTGCGACCCATGGACTGTGGCACACCAGGCTTCCCTGTCCATCACTAACTCACGGAGCTTGCTCAAACTCACACCTGAGTCGGTGATGCCATCCAACTATATTGTAATATAGTTGGTATCTTTTCTCTCTCTCTCTCTTTTTTTAAGAGTAGGTGGCTTAATTCCCAATATCCTTTCAGCTCTGGGATCAGAAAACCAAACTCATTAATCAAAGGCTGGTGGGACTAGGTGAGACAGAGCATTTAGAACCTGAGTTACAGGTTCTGGTCACATCTGCTACTGCCCTCACCTCGCCTGTGCAAAGCACCCCCACTAGAGGGTGTGCAGGTGTAAAGAAAGGAGGCTCTCACACATTAGGACTCAGGATTAAAGGCCTAGAGGGAACCAGGGTGGGGCCCCCAGGACCCAAGGCCTCCACTGGTCCAGTCAACATCAGGGATGCAGACTGGGGCAAGGGTCAGCTGGAGATGGATTTCTGCCTTTTTCTTTACGCACTGTGATGTTTGCTGTGGTTATAGCAAGCTTGCTTTACTTTTGTGATAAAATGTGCACATGACTTAAAAATAAAGGAGTATGAGGGTGAGGGCTCTCTGTGCCCTTTGGAGATCCACAGCCTCTCCCTACCAGTTGCCCCAGAACCTGCCAGTAAAGGACCCCAGGCTCAAGTTTCCCTGACATTAAGAGAGTCGCCATTAGCATTCCTCCACAATACCTAGAGGGCAGGGGCCGGGGACCCTGGGGCAGAGCACAGCGCACAGAGCCTGGCTGTGTGAGAACGGTTCACAGGCAGCCTCCTTGGATGCCCGATCCATCCGTCTCTCATCATGTGACTCCCTGCTGACTGTGGGATGCCGGAGCCGCGAGGGTGAGGCCATTTACATGGCTCTGTCCGTCCATGTCACTCACAAGAAATGAGTACAAGACTCGTATTCAAAGCCTCGTCACAGCATGTCACTTATGCAAAACAGAAACAGCTGCTTTTTGGTCAGCAGACAGGAAAAAGCTACATCATCATCATAGGAGCTGTCTCTGTTGAACACTTCCCGTGTACCAGACTCTCAATTATTTACTTGTATTTTCACAAGTGCCCAGTGCCCCAGTGCGTTCTCTCGCTCTCACACACAGCATCTCTGCTTTATTCTCTTCATAGTGTTTATCTCTTTCTGAGATGATCTTCCTTAATTCTTTTTTTTAGAAAACACCTATTTATTTTTATTTTATTTTTTGGCTGTGGTGGGTCTTCATTGCTGCACCGGGGCTTTCTCTAGTTGCGTCGAGCGGACGCTGCTCTCTAGCTGTGCTGCTCCGGCTTCTCACTGAGGTGGTTTCTCTTATTGCAGAGCACAGGCTCTCGGCATGTGGGCCCTGGAGTTGCAACTTGAAGACTCCAGAGTGCGGCCTCCACAGTTGTGATGCACGGGCTTAGTTGCTCTGAGACATGTGGAATCTTCCTGACCAGGGGTCAAACTGGGGTCCCTTGCATTGCAAGGTGGATTCGTAATCACTAGACCACCAGGGAAGACCCTCCCTTTAAAAAAAAAAAGATTTATTTATTTATTTCTATTTTATTTCCTTCTTTCTTTCTTTGGCTTTGCCACTCGGCTTGCAGGATCTTAGTTCCCTGACCAGGGGTAGAATCTGTGCCCCTAAAGTGTAAGCTTGGAGTCCTAACTGTTGAACCACCAGGGAATTCCCCCATTATTTCTTTACTGTTTTTTTTTTTTTGTCTCTCTGAGCTAGAATTCAAGTCTCTTGTCCACTTTTGGTAGGGCAGCCCAGTCCCTACCTACCCCTACACTGCTGCCTCGAGAGAAATCAGGCAGATGAGGGTCAATGTATTATTTTATCCCTGGTAAGAAATGATAATGGAGAATGTGAGTTCTCCATGCCAGAAAATGAGCTGGCTAATCCTGAATGCCAGCATTGGGAGATGTGTTCATCCCTGGAAAGCCACCGGCCATGTCCTAAGGGTAGGCCTCTCTCACTGCACATCCGGCGGTAGGCAGGCCAGCTCTCTGGAGGCGGCTGAGCTGCGCACCCCAGGAATAAGAGCGGAACAGGACACCAGGAGCGGGAGCCAAGGACACCAGGAGTATTGCGCCCTGCTCTTGCCCTCTCTGCAAAGAATACTCCAGCCTAATGTCATCCCAGCATCTTCAGCACTTTCTGACAAAAAGTGAATGCACTTTATTATTTTATTATTTCTTTTCTCTGGCCGCACCATGCGCCATGTGGGATCCTAGTTCCCCAGACCCCATGCCGTGGAAGCGCAGCATCCGAACTAATGGACCACCAGGCAAGTCCATGGCTGCAGTTTAGATATCTGGTCAATGAATGATGGTCTATTCAAACAAGTCAGCGTTCACATCTTAAATAACTCATTGGCAGGACTTACTGCACCACCTTACAGTTCCCTCCACCCAGAATGCTCAGCTCGCAGGTCATTTCAAGCCTGACTCCCATGTGTCCATCAGATTTCAGCTCAACACTTTCCTTCTCAAATAGGCCTGCCCAGGGCCCTCATCTTTCTCTCTCATGACCCTGCTTCTCTTAATCCCACCCTGTAGGACAGGCCTTCATAATTTCTCCCCACTGAAAGATTCAAAATAGATCCTACGGTTTTGTACTACTGAGCATTGAGAAGTGATGCCTCTTTCTTTTTCTTGTTTTTGTACCATGACACCCACAAGACCATGCTTGACATTGTGGGCATAATCTAAGCATGAGTCATGATGAGCCAGAGCCTCCTGAAGCACAGAAGGGAACATGGGGGAGTGATTACCGTCTTTGTACATGAGGTTACTCATTGGTTTTGTTGTTTTAGCTGCTAAGCCATTTCTGACCCTTTTGCAACTGCATGGACTGTACTCCTCCAGGCTCCTCTGTCCATGGGATTTCATAGGCAAGGATACTGAAGTGGGTTGCCATTTCTTTCTCCAGGGGATCTTCTTGACCCAAGTATTGAACCTGTGTCCCCTGCACTGGTAGGCGAATTCTTCACCACTGAGTCACCAGGAATGCCCACAAATGAGGACCAAGAGTCAAGTTTCTTTCTATAGAAACAACAATAAAGCAACCACTTTGATGCATCGCATTCTCAGTTATTCACCGATTTAGTAAGTTACATTTAAAGACTTTTTAGGAAAGTAAATATTTTTTTCTAGCAGGATTCAAATATTATAAAAGCCCTGCCAAACATTTCACTTAAAGATACATATTTTGATCAAGTTTTGTTGATATTTAATACTTTCTGGCTTTAAGCATAAGCTTTTGATTCTGAAGTCCTTATGTAACGTACATGAGTTGTGGGTTTTTTTTTTAATCTAAAAATCTACTCTCTTTAATCTTTTTGTTGTTGTCATTTATAAAAAACTCCTTCCACAGTCATCTCCACCTGCCAAGCCCACAGTGGTAAAGTATTGATTAATGGGAAGGCGTGACCAGAGATGTGCTGACAAGTTGGCTCTGCCAGGGCAATGAAGACCCAAGAGTCTTCAAGTGATTTTGAAATTAGAGGAGCCCACACAGGATAGAGGGCTTCCCAGGTGGCTCAGTGGTAAAGAATCTGCTTGCCAATGCAGGAGACACAAGTTTGATACCTGGGTTGGGAAGATCCCCTGGCGAAGGAAATGGCAACCCACTCCAATATTTTTGCCTGGATAATCCCATGGACAGAGGAGCTGGCAAGCTACAGTCCATGGAGTCAAAAAGAGTTGGACCCAACTGAACAACTAAACAACAAAACAACACAGGATGGCAGTAGTCCAACATCCAAGGAGCAGCGGAACTGGTTCCTGGCCCAGTCCACCCCCGGGTTCAGATCAAAGCTGATGGCTGGAGTCTGTTCCAGTTTCCAAGAAGTGTGCTCTTTATTGCTCCCTGGGGCCATACATGGGTGTGGGCAGCATGGGACGCTGGCTGAGGCTTGCCTCGGCTTTTGTAACCTCCTACTTGGATAGAAAGTCAACCTCTGGGCACCTGGTCTGGGAAGTTTGAGTTTTCTATGTTTGTAGGAACTCCTGAAAGCACTGTGTAGCTTTGTAGATCTGAGCTCTCTTATCTTCAGGGAACATAGTGTACTAAAGGCAACTCCAAGTTTCATTTGCATAGTCATGTCATTACCCAGGAGGAAGGGGCCAGAGAGATGGCCAACCCAAGCTTCTAACCAAGGCAAGAATCACCATCCAGACCCTGTTTGAATATGTCCCTCGATTTAAGGGCTTATGAGTCTCATGGAGGCCATTACATCTGAACATGATTCTCAGAAATCTCTTCTTATATTGGTCCATGTATCAATCTTTCTGCAGAAACAGACAGAAGGACTTCATTGCTATCCCCATGTGGGCTGCTTAGGGGTTTAAAGATGTATCATCTTCCCTCCATGACTTTTTTTATGCTAAATACCCCAAGGTGGATCCTTCACAGGTTTGGGAGTTTGGGAGGATGAAATCTCTAGTTCCTTACCCACCTGGACACATTGAACTGTTACTTCTTCCTTAAAGAGCCTGCTTTGAAATGAATAGAACTTAAAAGACAATAGAACCTACTGTTCTATTGTCTCCAGGCTTCGCTGGTGGCTCAGTGGTAAAGAATCTCCCCGCCAACGCAGGAGACACAGGTTTGAGCCCTAGTCCAGAAAGATCCCATATGCCTTGGAGCAACTGAGCCCGTGCACCACAGCTACTAAGCCTGTGCTCCAGAGCCAGAGAGCCACAGGTACTGAATATGAAGCCCTCAGCCCTGGAGCACGTGCTCCGAAGCAAGAAAAGCCACTGCAACGAGGAGCCCACACACTGCACCTGGAGAGCAGCCCCAGCTGGCTGCAACTAGAGGAAGTCGCAGAGCAATGAAGAGCCAGCAAAAAATAAATTACTAAAAAACCTTCAGATCAGACCCATGACATGGGTTCTATTATTATCCCCATTTTACAGTTGAGAAAACTGAGGTACGGAGTCCACGCTCTCCAACAAAAGAAGCCACTGCATGAGACGTCATCAAACCACAGCTAGAGAGAAGCTCACACAGCAACAGAGACCCAGCACGGCCAAACACAAATAAATAAACAAAATTATTTTTAAAGACTTTTGTCTCACTTTTAAGTTTTTTTGTTTTTAATTGTGGACCATGTTAAAGTCTTTACTGAATTTGTTACAATATTGTTTCTATTTCGTGTTTTGATTTTTTTTAGCCAGGAGGCATGTGGGATCCTAGCTTCCCAACCTGGGATCAAACTCACACCCTCTGCATCAGAAGGCAAAGTCTTAACTGCTGGACCACCAGGGAAATCCCTTGAGGAACAGAACTTTAAAGCAGATATAATGTATTATGAGTCCTCCCCTCCTACACACAGAGACATCCTTACCCTCCACCTGCCTCAAGCTCCCAGGGATAAACCAGAGGCAATGACAGCAGTACCACCCAGAGAACAGGGGTGTCAGGCTGCCGTGACATCCTCCAACAGCGACACCAGGAGACAAAGATCAGAGCTATGTTTTGAAAGACAAAACAAAGTGCTCAAGCTTCATGGGTTTCTGCAAGACAGAGAAGACATGCTCAATGGGCTGAATGAAGGTGTGGACAGGACTTGGGAAACCAACATGGGAAAAGGAGGCACCTGAACTGTATCCCCCCCACATCCCCCCCAAAAAAGGGGTGATGGATTTCTAACCCCCAGTGTCTCAGAATGTGACCTTATTTGGAATCGGGGTCTTTACAAAAATAATCAAGTTAAAAGAGGTTGTTGTTGTTTAGTCTCTAAGTCGTGTCTGACTCTTTTGAGACTCCAATGACTGTAGCCCACAAGGCTCCTCTGCCCATGAGATTTCCTAGGCAAGAATACTGCAGTGGGGACTTCCCTGGTGGTCCAGTGGTTAAGACTCTGCCTGTCAATGCAGGGGACAGGGATGCGATCCCCAGTCTAGGAAGATGCCACATGCCTCAGAGCAACCAAGCCTGTGCGCCATAACTGCTGAGCCTGTGCACCGTAATGAGAGGAACCATTGCAATGAGAAGCCCACGCACCACAATACAGAGAAGCCCCACTCACCACAACTAGAGAAAGCTCACATAGCAGTGAACACCCAGTGTAGCCATAAATAAACAAATAAAATAATATATAAGATATATATATAAATAAAATATATAATATAATATATAATGTATAAATATATAAATAATAAATATATATATAAATAAAAATAATAAATATATACATAAAATTATATATATAAGAATATATATATATATAAAAGAATATTGGAGTGGGTTGCCATGTCCTTCTCCAGGGGATTTTCCTCACCCACGGATCGAACCCAAGTCTCCTGCATTGGCAGGTGGATTCTTTGCCACTGAGCCACCAGGGAAGCAGAGAAGAGGTCATTAGGACATCATAATCCAATATGACTATGGTCCTTACAACTGGGGAATGTTTGGACACAGACATGCACAGAGAGAACTCCACATGCAGATGAAGGCAGAGATCAGGCTGATGCTTCAACAAGCCAAGGTACATAAAAAATGGCCAACAAACCATCATAAACTAGGAGAGAGACATGGAACAGATTCTCTCTGTCAGACTTCAGAAGGAATCAATCCTGCTGACACCTCAATCCTAGACTTCTAGCCTCCAGAACTATGAGACAATATGTTTCTGTTGTTTAAGTCCTTCAGGTTGTGGTACTTCATTATGGTGGCCCTCTGGAACGAATAAACCACCTCTAGGCCTAAAGTCAACAAAGATCATGGCATCCGGTCCCATCACTTCATGACAAATAGATGGGCAAACAGCAGAAACAGTGGCTGACTATTTTTCTGGGCTCCAAAATCACTGCAGATAGTGATTGCAGTCATGAAATTAAAATGTCACTTACTCCTTGGAAGGAAAGGTATGACCAACCTAGACAGCATATTGAAAAGCAGAGACATTACTTTGTCAACAATGGTCCATCTAGTCAAGGATATGGTTTTTCCAGTGGTCATGTATGGATGTGAGAGTTGGACTATAAAGAAAGCTGAGTGCCGAAGAATTGATGCTTTTGAACTGTGGTGTTGGAATAGACTCTTGAGAGTCCCTTGGACTGCAAGGAGATCCAACCAGTCCATCCTAAAGGAAATCAGTCCTGAATATTCATTGGAAGGACTGATGCTGAAGCTAAAACTCCAACACTTTGGCCACCTGATACAAAGAGTTGACTCATCTGAAAAGACCCTGATGCTGGGAAAGATTGAGGGCAGGAGGAGAAGGGGGCAACAGAGGATGAGATGGTTGGATGGCATCACCAACTCAATGGACATGGGTTTGGGTGAACTCTGGGAGTTGGTGATGGACACGGAGGCCTGGCGTGCTGCGGTTCATGGGGCCGCAAAGAGTCGGACACGACTGAGCGACTGAAATGAAATGAACTGAACTGAAGGCCTAAAGACACGAGGAAAGGAAGCCACGTCTCAGATGCCCAGTGAGGGTGAGCCTGACAGGTGCTGTATTCACTGAGGTGGCAATATAAGGAGGGAGCCAAGCAATAAAGAGCCCCTTGCTTTTTCCTCCCACCCTCCGGCTTCCTACAATGCCTCAGCTAATAGGAGCCAGCAGGCAAGGGCGATGGGAGACACACACAGAGAAATCTACTGCATTGGCCAGAGAGGTTGTTTGGGTTTTAACATAGCATCTGATGGGAAAGTCACCCGCTGGTGGCTCAGACAGTAAAGAATCTGCCTGCAGTGCAAGAGATCCAGGTTTGATCTCTAGGTTGGGAAGATCCCCTGGAGGAGGAAATGGCAACCCATTCCAGTTTTCTTGCCTGGGAAATCCCAATGGACAGAGGAACTTGGCAGGCTACAGTCTATGGGGTTGCAAAGAGTCGGATATGACTGAGTGACTACACTTATGGAAAAACCCAAACAAATTTTGGGGCCAACCCAATACCCAGAGGGGAGCATTGTCTGTACTTTTCTTGGGAACCGATGTGGGATTCTCAGCTGAAAGAGCAGGAAGAGGACTCAGGAGCACCAAATCCAACTCTCTTATCTGACCCCTGAGGAAACCAAATCCCAAAGAGGGGTGTGGCAATGTGGCCAATTAAATGCAAGGGATTCTGGATTCTGAGTCATGACATGCACTCCTTCTGAACATCAGGGCTGTGTTTTGTTTTACTGTTGTTGTCATACCCTTTGACTCACGCATCCTAACCTCTTTAGCACAATGTCTCTTAAAAATCTTAATTTGAGACTTGAAAAGGTAACACTTTGACAGCATATCACATTCAGTTCGGTTCAGTTGCTCAGGTGTGTCCAACTCTGTGACCCCATGGACTGCAGCACACGAGGCTTCCCCTTCCATCACTAACTCCTAGAGCTTGCTCAAACTCATGTCCATCACGTCAGTGATGCCATCCAACCATCTCATCCTCTGTCATCCCCTTCTCCTCCTGCCTTCAATCTTTCCCAGCATTAAGGTCTTTTCCAAGGAGTCAGTTCTTTGCATCAGGTGGCCAAAGTACTGGAGTTTCAGCTTCAGCATCAGTCCTTCCAATAAATATTCAGGACTAATTTCCTTTAGGATTGACTAGTTTGATCTTCTTGCAGCCCAAGGGACTCTCAAGATTCTTATCCAACAGCATATCACATTAAAAGCTATCAAAGCATATGCAGAAGGAGGTGAGGAGATTGGAATCCTTGTGCACTGCTGATGGGAATGTAGAATGATGTAGCCTCTGGGGAAAACTGTGAGATGATTCTTCAAAAACATAAGCATAGGACTATCATATGACCCAGCAATTCCACCTCTAGGTATAGAATCAAAAGGTTTGAAAACAGGTACTAAACAGATACTTGTATACGAATGTTCAAGCAGCATTATTCACGATAGCCAAACGCAGCAACAAACCATCTGCCCATAGATGAATGGGTAATTCATATGTGAAATATACGGCTATCACTGATAATATATGACTGAAGAGGGAATTCTCTGGCGGTCCAGTGATTAAGTCTCTGCCTTCCAATGCAGGGGTGTGGCTTCAATCTCTGGCTGGGGAACTAAGATTTCACATGCTGTAGGGTGTGGCCAAAACTTTTAAAAATAAAGCTTGTTTTTTAAAAAATATATATGATTGAGCATTATTCAGCCATATAAAAGAGTAAAGTACTAAAACATGCTATTGTACAGCATGGATGACCCTTGAAGACATTATGCTAAGTGAAATAAGCCAGACATAAAAGGACAAGTGTATATGATTCCACTTATGTAAGGTGCTAGCATAGACAAATTCATAAAGAGAGAAAATAAAGGCTACCAGGGGCTGGAGGGGAGAAAAGAAGAGGGAGTTAGTATTTAATGGGAATAGTTTCTCTTTGGGATGATAAAAAAGTTCTTAAAATAAGTAGTGGTGACAATTACGTAATGTTGTAAATGTGCTTAATGATACTGAATTACATGCTAAAAATTATGACATTTATGTTATGTATATTTTACCATTTTCTATGTATATATAGGCTGTGCATAGTTGCTTTGTGACTCCATGGACTGCAGCCCGCCAGGCTCCTGTGTCCATGGGGATTCTCCAGTTAAGAATACTGGAGTGGGTTTCCATGCCCTTTTCCAGGGGATCTTCCCAACCCAGGGATCAAACCCAGGTCTCTCATATTGCAGGCGGATTCTTTACGATCTGAGCCACCAAGGAAGCCCAAGAATACCGGAGTGGGTAGCAGATCGCCTCTCCAGGGGATTGTCCTAACCCAGGAATCGAACCGGGCTCTCCTGCATTGTAGGCAGGTTCTTCACCAGCTGAGCTACCAGGGAAGCCCCTATATGTGTGTGTACACATACACACACACGCACACAGATATAAAAGTTATAAAGCCCATATATATGTGTGCATACCCCACTCCAGTGTTCTTGCCTGGAGAATCCCAGGGACGGGGGAAGCCTGGCCAGCTGCTGTCTATGGGGTCGCACAGAGTTGGATATGACTGAAGCGACTTAGCAGCAGCAGCAGCAGCATACACACACACATATATAAAAGAGTTATATTGGGCCTCCAATTAAAATAAATAAAAATTTTTAAAGAAAAAAATTATATTGGGTTAGCAGAAAGTTTTTCCATAAGATGTTATGGAAAACCCTAACAAACTTTCTGGCTAACCCAAAACAGTGAAAAGGAAGTCTACCTATCACCACAACCCTTGCCACTAAGATCCCTTCCCTGAAGACCAATTTCCTAGGTCTCCTGAAAACAATCTGTGACTGCACAGGTAAGCCCTCTCCTCCTACATATACCCTTCTCCCTAGCTTTTGTTTCCTCCATAAATGGTAGCATACTAGACACAGGGTTTTATCTTTTGCCTTTTGCACTTAACAATATGCTTTGGAAAGCAGCTTTATTTTCCTTTTAAGGCCACAAAGGGTATTCTTGCACAAAGCTTTTTACACAGAAAGTGTCTAAGTAACATTTGAAGATGATAACATTCGCATTTTACTAAGGTACAATGTCTTCACTCTAGAGAGTGAATTAGAAATGAGAGAATTTCAGAAATCTGCCAAGTATATAATAAAGAAGTGAGGATATAGTCTTTTTTGGTTCAGCTTAACGAATATTTATGGGGAATTCCCTGGTGGTCCAGTGGTTAAGACTCCATGCTTTCACTGCCAAGGGCCCGTGTTCATTCCCTGGTTGGGGATCTAAGATCCCACACACCACACAGCACAGTCAAAACAGAAGACAAAGATTTATAGAGGCCACATCAGGAAAAAGGTCCTTTGAAAAATGTTGGAATAATAATAGCCAACACCTATAAAACTCCTTTAAAGTGAAGTCGCTCAGTCGTGACCGACTCTTTGCGACCCCATAGACTAGCCTACCAGGCTCCTCTGTCCATGGGATTTTCCAGGCAATAGTACTTGAGTGGATTGCCATTTCCTTCTCCAGCAGATCTTCCCAACCCAGGGCTTGAGCCCGGCTCTCCCGCATTGTAGACAGATGCTTTACCATCTGAGCCACCAGGAAAGTCCTAAAATAAAACTCCTACCATGTGACAATTTCTGTCTTACACACATTAACATATTTAATCCTCACAACAACCTTACGATGTAGGTGCTATCATCAATTATTTCCATTTTACAGGTCAGGACTCCCAGGCATGCAGTGGTCAGTGACTGGCCCAAGATTACAGAGCTAACGAATGTCAGAAAAGGGGCTGCGCCCACAGACTGGGGCTCCAGGACCCCCGCTCGTGTTCACTACACCACCACGGCCCTGCTGCCTCTCGAGCACACGAACGTTTATGGAATTGCACACCAGGACCTGGGCTTCCTCCCCAGAGGAAGAATGACACCTTTGACAAAAGCCTCAAGCTCATAAGTCAACAACGGCAGCAGGTACACAGTTCACCCTCCTGCAAAACAGAGAACTGATCATGTTAGAAGAGAAGAACAGGACTTCCTTCGTGGTCTGGTGGTTGAGGATCCGCCTGCCAATGCAGGGGACATGGCTTTGATCCCTGATCTGGGAAGATTCCACATGCTGCAGAGCAACTAAGCCCGTGTGTTCACAACTACTGCAGGCCGAGTACCTGGAGGCCACGAGAACCCACCACAATGAGAAGCCCGCACACCGTAACTAGAGAGAAGCCTTCACTCACCGCAGCCAGAGAAAGCCCATGTGCAGCCACGAAGACCCAGTGTAGCCAAAAAGAAGGAAAAAAAAAAATAAAGAGAGGAATATATGGAATGTTCTGGAAGTTAGGGAGGAAAGACAAGGAACCCCAAAATGCCCCAAGGAGGAAGTAGCATCTGAAGATGAAGGGAAGCAGTGTTTATGGAGTAGCCATCCCACACCAGCCACTTGACATGTGAACTGCTCCCAACAACCATACTATCACCCGCACTTCATAGATGAAAAAGACAGATGCTCCCAGAGATGCTTTAAAGGGGTGAAGCCAGGATCCGCTCCCAGGCTGGTCTCCAGGGTGGGGCCCAGCCACCGGCCTGGCAGAGCGCTCCCCATGCCAATGACATCAGCTCTCCTCTGTCAGGCTGTGGGATCTTGAGTCAGCTTGGTGTGAATCGTAACCAACTAATAAGCCAAAAGCACTTTGAAGATGACATTGCCCATAAAAAAGGGCTAGTTCCCACAGGTGCAGGCTTTTAAGGCAGGGACAGTTTGCGGGGAGGCTTCAGTGATGACAATGCAGGAACAGGGTCGAGATTCCTGGGCAGAGGAGCCTTGAGCCAGGAGGCTGAGCTTCCGGGCCATTCCAAAAATTTCCTTCCCTGGCCCCATAGGTGCCCACAATTGACAGCAGAGTTGCCCAAATGTCAGTCTTCTGTGAATACTCACCCTAAATTTTGCCATAACTGCATTCTGCCTGTGTTGTAATTTACCCAGTCTTTTCATTACATTGATTCAGTTAAAAATGATTCATCCTAAGCACAAATCTTGTGCAATTATAAATGCCATGTGTTAGTTGCATTTCTTTCTAATATGCATTAAAGTCAATTAACATAACTAAAATAACAATGCTTTTCCATATATCATCTTAAAGCCTCTCCCTCTGGGAACCCCAGGCTGCAGCACCTGTCTCCCTGGTGAGCAGAGGATTCACTAACACCACTCTTCCTCTTGCTCAGGACTTTGAGAAGTCCCTTTTATTTCTTTGGGCCTCAGTTTCCCCATCTCCAGGTTCCTTACAGCTCTTACATAAGGTGGTGATGAAATGTACAGATTCAAGTCCTTCAGCCTGGGTCAGAATTCCTGCCTTCCCTTTCTTGGCAGTGTGACTCCAGGCCAGTCACGAAACTCACCTCTGCCTCAACTGCACCATCTGTGAAATGGGGACAGCTTCACAGAACTGTTGCAGGCCCTTCTCTAAGGAGCCTACCCTGACTGCCCGATTGTACACTCCACGTGTCCCATGCCCCTGGCAACATCTGACCCCTCTTTACGCTTCTCTACTTGTCCTTTACTCCATGGCAGCTATTACCTCCTAACAAACTATATGATTGGTTGCTTGAGTATGTTTATTTTTTCCCCCCTGCTTTTCTCTAAGAACATAAATTCCATGAGAGCTGGAATATTCACAGACGTATTCCCAAGCACCTAGACACACATGCACCTTTTAAATTGGGGGAGCTATAGTGGTTATCCTGCAGTTTGGACCTCACCATCTATGACTGAGCTCGTCTGTTTCCCCACAGCCCACCCACACAGCATATTTCACATTTTGAGATCCCTGCCAATCAGATACATTTTATAAAAATGATATATAGTTGTAGCTTGAATTTGCATTTCTACTAGTAGAACTGTAGATGAGTGTCTTATCACTTGGCTCTAAGAGCCATTTCTATTATTTATTTCTATCATCTCTCCCTGCACACACATGAATGGTCTAACTTTTCTGCCACAGACCCAGCCCTTCCACAGGGAAACCCATGGTGTCCATCTCAGGCTGAGCCCTCTTTGGAGCCCTCTGAGGACTGAAAAGAACAGGGTCCATATCTCCTGGTGAATCCAGATCACAACCATGCCCAATGACTCAAGTCTCATTTTGGGTTTTCTGGCTGTAAATTAAGGGCAATAATTTATGATAGTTGGACCATAAAGAAGGCTGAGCACTGAAGAATTGATGCTTTCAAACTGTGGTGCTGGAGAAGACTCCTGAGAGTCCCTTGGACTGCAAGGAGATCAAACCAATCAATCCTAAAGGAATTCAACCCTGAATAATCACTGGAAGGAGTAATGCTGAAACTGAAGTTCTAATATTTTGGCCACCTGATGCGAAGAGCTGACTTACTGGAAAAGACCCTGATGCTAGGAAAGATTGAGGGCAGGAGTAGAGGGGATGACAGAGGATGAGATGGTTGGATGTCATCACTGACATGAGTTTGAGAAACTTAGGGAGATAGTGAAGGACAGGAAAGCCTGCTGCTGCTGCTAAGTCACTTCAGTTGTATCCGACTCTGTGCGACCCCATAGACGGCTCCCACCAGACTCCCCTGTCCCTGGGATTCTCCAGGCAAGAACACTGGAATGGGTTGCCATTTCCTTCTCCAGTGCATGAAAGTGAAAAGTGAAGTTGCTCAGTCATGTCCGACTCTTCACGACCCCATGGACTGCAGCCTACCAGGCTCCTCCGTCCATGGGATTTAGTGTGCTGCAATTCATGGGGTCTCAAAGAGTTGCACATGATCCAGCGACTGAACAGCAACAAGCAGAAAGGTGACTCAGCCCAGGCCCAGGGCAGCCCCCAGTGCCCCCAGCAGCAGGCTGCAGGGGCCTGTCCCACTGCAGGCCTGTCCTTGAACTTTGCAGCGCTCCTGCCTACCCACCCTGAGGAACAGAACTTCTTGGTCCTCTGGGTTTCTATTTTCTCCCCATGTCTTTAAAAAGTTGTGTGCTGGGAACAGAACACTTCATTCAAAGGAAGCCTTGAATGGCCCTTCTGTGATGCATCAATTCCAGGAACCAGCTCAGTATTCTCTGGAAGAGAAAAGACTTGGGACAAAAGCGGGCATCTTAAGATCCCTGGAGGCCAGGTCCTTGTTAATTAGCCCCTGGCATCTTTGCCTCCTCAGTATGTGAACAGAGCTTCTGCTCCTCAAGCTCCCTCGTGACCCAGCTCTGTCTTGATGTTAATTTTAGAGGCAGGTTTTTTTTCTCTCCAGCACTTGGAAGGAGAGCTCCACAGAACAGGGCTTTTTCTACCTGAAAACGTGGCTGAGCATGGTATTTCCAAGTGCCCATCGTTACCCTGACCATGCACCCAAGGTGGACAAAGCCCAAGCTTCCAAACAGATATACCAGGGCTCAAATCCTTGCTCTGTCCCTTCCTGGCTGGATGACCTTGGCAGATGACCTCTCTGAGCCAGTGTTTCATCACCATTTGGATCCACAATAGCACCTACTTTGCAGGTGAAATGCTGGTGTCTTGAGATAGAGAAAGGATGCAGAAAGGACATTTGGAGATCACAGAAGATGTATTCATTGGCCAGGCTTTCCTCGGAGCAACAATTGAGTCCAGAATAATGCAAGCAAATCCTAACATTTCTTTATGGGTTGAAACTCATCAACTTCCTATTACCTTATTATTCTCAAAAAAAAAAAAAAAATTGCCCTGGCTCCTAGGACCCACGAAAGCTGGACCTGTACACTCCTAACCATCAAACCACCACAAGGCCGTGGGCTCTGAGGTCCTGGAAGTGTGGGCCCAAATTCAGGTCTAGGAACACTTGAGTACACCCACCCCTCTCCGCTTCCACTAGAAGCTCCCTCAACCTGGAATATTCTCCCACTCTGGCTAACCCTTGCTCCAATATTCAGCTTTCAACTGAAGCATCACTATTTTGGAGTTAGGTGTGGGTTCCTAAAACTAGGGGTGGATTACTGGCTCCTATGACCCCCTGCAAGTTCCATCTTGTAACAAGCATTGCTTATGTTTGACTCCATGTTTTCCTTGCGAAGCTGCAAGTTCCACAACAGTGACTTTCTAGAGCCAACACTGCAACTCCATGTGACTGGCATCTAGAAGGGACCCACTGTGTTTCTGGGCAAAGACAGAAAGGGAATAGAAGGGGAAGGAGGGAAAGGACCAGGGGCTCCCTGGAATCCCACAGCATTTCTACCTAGGGAAGAGCCCCTGGAGATTGGGGAGGGTGGATATACAACTTGGTGGCACTTTAAGAAGCAACCCCCTTCTGAACTTTGTTATTTAGCTGCTAAGTCCTGTACGACACTTTTGCGACCCCATGGACTATAGCCTGCTAGGCTCCTCTGTTCATGGGATTCTCCAGGCAAGAATACTGTAGCGGGTTGCCATGCCCTACTCCAGGGGATCTTTCCAACCCAGGGATCAAACTGGTGTCTCCCTCTGAACTTTGGTGGGTGCTTTACTCTTGGAAGCTTCAAAGTCATTTACAAACCTTAACTACCCCATATATTAGAGCCCCAGGGAGCCACTAAACTTGGCCTCAACCCTCCCATTTGCAAATTAGAGAAACTGAGTCTTCCAGTTAAAAGCATGCCTGAAGGCAAAAGAGAAATCAGCCTAAAAGGCTGCCCATTCCTCACGAAACCACTGGGTGGAGCAAGAACTGGAAGCAGAGAGGACTTGGGGCCTCAGTTTACCTCCCAGGGCGAGGGGACACCACCCATTCTATAATTCCTTAAATCTCTACTGTGGATATACTCAGCAACACTGAAGAAGCTGAAGTTAAATGATTCTATGAAGACCTACAAGACCTTTTAGAACTAACACCCAAAAAAGATGTCCTTTTCATTATAGGGGACTGGAATGCAAAAGTAGGAAGTCAAGAAACACCTGGAGTAACAGGCAAATTTGGCCTTAGAATATGGAATGAAGCAGGGCAAAGACTAATAGAGTTTTGCCAGGAAAATGTACTGGTCATAGCAAACACCCTCTTCCAACAACACAAGAGAAAACTCTACACATGGACATCACCAGATGGTCAACACCAAAATCAGATTGATTATATTCTTTGCAACCAAAGATGGAGAAGCTCTATGCAGTCAACAAAACAAGACCAGGAGCTGACTGTGGCTCAGATCATGAACTTATTGCCAAATTCAGACTTAAATTGAAGAAAGTAGGGAAAACCACTAGACCATGCTGGTATGACCTAAATCAAATCCCTTATGATTATACAGTGGAAGTGAGATAGATTTAAAGGACTAGATCTGATAGAGTGCCTGAAGAACTATGGACGGAGGTTCATGACATAGTAGAGGAGACAGGGATCAAGACCATCCCCATGGAAAAGAAATGCAAAAAAAGCAAAATGGCTGTCTGGGGAGCCCTTACAAATAGCTGTGAAAAGAAGAGAAGCGAAAAGCAAAGGAGAAAAGGAAAGATATAAGCATCTGAATGCAGAGTTCCAAAGAATAGCAAGGAGAGATAAGAAAGCCTTCCTCAGCGATCAATGCAAAGAAATGGAGGAAAACAACAGAATGGGAAAGACTAGAGATCTCTTCAAGAAAATTAGAGACACCAAGGGAACATTTCATGCAAAGATGGGCTCGATAAAGGACAGAAATGGTATGGACCTAACAGAAGCAGACGATATTAAGAGGTGGCAAGAATACACAGAAGAACTATACAAAAAAGATCTTCATGACCCAGATAATCATGATGGTGTGATCACTCACCTAGAGCCAGACATCCTGGAATGTGAAGTCAAGTGGGCCTTAGAAAGCATCACTATGAACAAAGCTCATGGAGGTGATGGAATCCCAGTTGAGCTATTTCAAATCCTGAAAGATGATGCTGTGAAAGTGCTGCACTCAATATGCCAGATAATTTAGAAAACTCAGCAGTGGCCACAGGACTACAAAAGGTCAGTTTTCATTCCAGTCCCAAAGAAAGGCAATGCCAAAGAATGCTCAAACTACCGCACAATTGCACTCATCTCACACACTAGTAAAGTAATGCTCAAAATTCTCCAAGCCAGGCTTCAACAATATGTGAACCGTGAACTTCCAGGTGTTCAAGCTGGTTTTAGAAAAGGCAGAGGAACCAGGGATCAAATTGCCAACATCCGCTGGATCATGGAAAAAGCAATAGAGTTCCAGAAAAACATCTATTTCTGCTTTATTGACTATGCCAAAGCCTTTGACTGTGTGGATCACAATAAACTGTGGACAATTCTGAAAGAGATGGGACTACCAGACCACCTGACCTGCCTCTTGAGAAACCTATATGCAGGTCAGGAAGCAACAGTTAGAACCGGACATGAAACAACAGACTGGTTCCAAATAGGAAAAGGAGTACGTCAAGGCTGTATATTGTCACCCTGCTTATTTAACTTCTATGCAGAGTACATCATGAGAAATGCTGGACTGGAAGAAACACAAGCTGGAATCAAGATTGCCGGGAGAAATATCAATCACCTCAGATATGCAGATGACACCACCCTTATGGCAGAAAGTGAAGAGGAACTAAAGAGCCTCTTGATGAAAGTGAAAGAGGAGAGTGAAAAAGTTGGCTTAAAGCTCAACATTCAGAAAACGAAGATCATGGCATCTGGTCCCATCATTTCATGGGAGATAGATGGAGAAACAGTGGAAACAGTGTCAGACTTTGTTTTTTGGGGCTCCAAAATCACTGCAGATGGTGACTGCAGCCGTGAAGTTAAAAGATGCTTACTCCTTGGAAGAAAAGTTATGACCAACCTGCCAGGAGCCAGCATGGGAGATCCCACCCATGACAAGGTCATGCGGAGAGGCCTGAGGGCAAGGCGAATCAGGTCTCGAGGGGTCCTCTGTCTGAGCATCTACCCCAAAACCAAAATCTGTCCGTTTACTCTCTGCTATACTATGCTCTTCTGACATTACCACCTTTTCTCTGGAAAGAGTTAATTCAGAGCTCCAGTTAACAGTCTCCTGCATATAAAAAGAATGTCTCAGCTTAACCCCTTTGATGGCTTTCTAACTTATCTGCCTGGACTTTACAACTTGTGGATTGTTTACAGCCCCCAACCGTGAGAGGCACGAAGCTTAAAACATCTTAAAGATATAGAGCTTTGGGGGGCTAAGAATTAGTTTGGTGAAGAGTTTGTTGTGTTAATGTTTGCCACCAGGCCTCCATATCCTTTATCTTTTAGGCACCTGGGAGGATATTAATCAATGTAAACGGGATGCAGAAATAGGAATATAGTAGTTTTGATGTTAGCAATGCTAGACTTTTGAGTTAATTACTTTTCTCTTTGTTATAAATCACTGTACTCCTTTTTCATTGTTATAAATTGTTGTATCCTTGCTATGTAAAAATGTAATTTTATTTAGTGCTTTCTGAGAGTGGCACCAGACTTTGGGAAGAACAACACTATTACCCTTATCAGAAAAGGGCTGTAAAATGTTAATTGGCCTTCTGGCCGGAAGATGATGTAAATTACCTAAGACAGGTATGCAGAGAGAAAGCCTGGTCTCGATAAGAGTCAGGGCTGTTGACACTGCATAATTTTGTATTATCCATTGATCTCTATCTACAAACAAAAGTATAAAAGGCCTTCTGAACAATAAAGAAAGGATGGACCAGTTTCTCGGACTAGTCTCTCGAACTAGTTTCTTGGAAATCTGGTTTCCTCTGTGTCTCTCTCTCTCTCTCTCTTCCTCCCTCTCCCTCCCTCTCCTTTTCTGGCTGAATTCCCATCTGGGGCGTGGAGGCTCGCCATGTCTACTTACTTGCCCCGGCTTCTAAGATCCGTGAGAGAGGGAGCCCAAGGCGGGGCACCCTCCGATATTCAAACGGGCGCTGGTGGCCTAACGTAGATGGTGCAAATCTCTTGTCCTGAGATGTTATTGGTTCTCCACGTAAACCAAGTTATTCAGCATCTTTTCTTCACTAAATTTTCCTACTACACTATTTCTTCTTAATTTCTTTTATATTTCTTTTTTTTTCTTTTATATTTCTAAATAAATAAGTTTTTCCTTGCCTACTCCGTCTCCTCTTTGAATTCCCTGGATCCACCAGTGCAGGACCCTGGCACCAACCTAGATAGCATATTGAAAAGCAGAGACATTACTTTGCCAACAAAGGTCTGTCTAGTCAAGGCTATGGTTTTTCCAGTGGTCATGTATGGATGTGAGAGCTGGACTGAAGAAAGCTGAGTGCCGAAGAACTGATGCTTTTGAACTGTGGTGTTGGAGAAGACTCTTGAGAGTGCCTTGGACTGCAAGGGGATCCAACCAGTCCATTCTGAAGGAGATCAGCCCTGGGGTTTCTTTGGAAGGAATGATGCTAAAGCTGAAACTCCAGTACTTTGGCCACCTCATGCGAAGAGTTGAATCATTGGAAAAGACTCTGATGCTGGGAGGGATTGGGGGCAGGAGGAGAAGGGGACGACTGAGGATGAGATGGCTGGATGGCATCACTGACTCAATGGACGCGAGTCTGAGTGAACTCCGGGAGTTGGTGATGGACAGGGAGGCCTGGCATGCTGCGATTCATGGGGTCGCAAAGAGTCGGACACGACTGAGCGACTGAACTGAACTGAGCTGGGGCCTCCAAGAGGCAGCACCGGGGAGGATAAGTTCAGTCCTCAAACATGTGTTGTGGAGATCTCAATGTTTTGTTTTGTTTCTTTTGAAAAAAAGATTTTTAAATAAAAATCTAGAATTGAGAGTTCTCTTCAAAAAACAAAGGTCTGGCAATACTGGCCAAGATTTCTTTTTCACATGTGCAAGGCTGGCTGGAGCTAAGCAGTAACTGCCCTTTTTTTTAATTGAAAAATTTTTAAATTAAAAACATTTTTTTTTTTGGCACACCACTTGGCATATGGGATCTTAGTTCCCCAGCCAGGCACTGAACCCACACCCCCTGCAGTGAAGCCTGGAGTCTTAACCACTGGATCGTCAGGGAAGTCTCATGACTGCCTCCTTTACACAGGTGTGTGGTCGCCAGTTTGCCAGTCTCCACTGCTCCCTCTTGTCTCCCATTTGGCTCACTTCTTTCAACCACGAAACCTGCTGAACCCTGCGTACATCTGAATCACAGTTCTTGAAGTATCTCCTCCTCTTCAGTCACAGCTGCTAGTTGCCCTGGACTTCTCTGGGTTTTTCAAAAGAGTCAAGCTCTTCTAGCCACAGGGCCTTTGCACATGCTGTTCTCTCTGCCTGGAACACATTTCCCTCCACAAGGGTCTGAATTGGGTTCCCCTTAATGTACCTGTAGTTACCTCTCATGTCACAAATCACAACTTACAATTATTCATGTGTGTGCTTATTTATTTGTCTCTATGTCCCCTACTAAAATAGAGATCCAGGGAGGGCAAGGATTGCTTGGTGTTACAGATTGCAGCATTTGCAGTATGCATCCCAGAACCTGGCCCATCTTAGGAAATTGGTAAATTTTTGTGGTATGAATGAATGCTGGAATGCATGAGTGAGATTCTGCCAGGCTTGGGGGCGTCCATTCAGTGTCCATTCAGGGGCCAATCTTCCCTGTTTACCTGCAGGGTTAGTAAGAGGATATCATTTTCCCAGCCTCTCCATGGGATTCACTCAAGCCCATGATGAGCAGGACCATATGTTCCCTTGTTCTAGAAGCTCTGGGATGAGAGGTGAGTGAGAGCACTTAGGGGCATTTGCATTCAAAACCTGGGTACATTTGTCAGGCAAGTAAATGATGACTAAAGGGATCAAAGGGATGATGAGATGACAGAGCTTCAAAGTGCGGCTTCTTCTAGATGGAGAAAAGGAGACTGGAATTAAATCTATAAAATCCCAGAGTGGATACAGAGGTAAGGGATGATGGACACTCAACCTCAACTATTAGAAGGAGAGCCTCCCCCTTTAAGTTTAAAAGAGTTTAAGGCAAAGAAAAGCCACACACACTCCCCAAGCTACTTTGCTCAGAAGGACGTTATGAAGGTAGCAGGGCTGAGGCTGGGCTGAGGGGCCTTTTACAAATGTGTGGTCAATGTTCAGCCAATTCAGGATGAAAGTGATGACATGAATGTCACAGCAGCATTCCTCTCCTGCAAGTGCCCACCAGATGCTGATTAAAGCAAAAGTGCTGTCAGGAATTCCCTGGTGGTCCAGTGGTTTGGACTCTGGGCTTTCATTGCCAAGGGTCCAGATTTAGTTCCTGGTCATGGAACTAAGATCCCTCAAGCTACATGGTGTGGCCCCCACCCCTCAAAAAAAGCAAGAAAGCTGGGCTAAATGAATTCAAATAACCCTTTATTTGATGCTTCTAGTATCTCCAAGCTGTACCTGACTCACATTGAAAAAGTTCATCTTCTAGGCTTGGGGGTCAGCCTCTCCTAGAGAGATAGACACAGGGAGAAGACAGTGACCATGAAGTAGGTTTGGCATCTCATGCTGGATTCATGGAGTGAAGTCTCAAAAGAGGACAAAGGGATGAGGTGGCAAGAACAGGATTCACCAGGATGTGGTCAATTATCTGCTCCTGAGTTCCCAAATCCCAAGAAGAAGCAATCTTCATCCTTGGCCAAACTCCTCATCCCCTCAGCTTCTCCTGCTCTCCTGCTACAGTTCTTCCCTTTAGACCCCAGTAAAACCAGAAAGATGAGCTAAAGCACAAATGTGGGATTTGCAGGTGAAAGCTAGGGGTGCTGGAGAAAGCTGCTTGTGAGAAGAGGTGACTGGGTTCTGCTCACCACAAGAAGGACTTTTCTGAAGACTAATGCTTGCAAAAAAGGGGAGGCTTTCTCCAAAGGTAATGAGCTCCCTGTCACCGGAGGAGTACAAGTAAGGCCCCAGAAGCTATTTTCATGGCACTTGTAGATGGGATTCCAGTAGTAAGTACTGCCAATGTTCTTCACTGGGTGGTCTCCAATGGCCTTCAGAGAGAGGTATTCAGACTGCCTGACACTGTATGCAAAGTTTTTTCTGGATGAGCATCTTCCCCAACCCAGGAAAATGTTCATAATTTTCTTCAACTTCTAAAAAGTGTTTACGACTGAGAATTTTTAATCACTAAGAACTGATGAGGTCCATCATTTCTCAAACCTGGCTGCCCAATTGAACATCTGAAGAGTTAAAAAAAATAATAATAATAGGAGGCCCTCCTCAGATCCCATTCCAAGCCCTTTGCATCAGAATCCCTAAGTACTTGTGTTTTTTATTAATAAAAATTGCCTCTCTGTAATTCTGATACCCTCAACCAGAGACTGGTCTGAAATCTCTAGAAAATGGTAAGCAAAGGTCTTAGCCTTGGTGGCTCAGAGGTTAAAGCGTCTGCCTCCAATGCGGGAGACCCGGGTTCAATCCCTGGGTCGGGAAGATGCCCTGGAGAAGGAAATGGCAATCCACTCCAGTATTCTTGCCTGGAGAAGCCTAGTAGGTTACAGTCCACAGGTTCGCAGAGTCGGACACGACTGAGTGACTTCACCTCACCTCACCTCACCTCATGCACTCCTGAAGCTTTAGAATTTTACGCCAGAGGTCACAAAATAGGACCCAATAGGCTGCTCTGGCCTATGGATATGTTTGTTCATGGGGAGAGTATCCTAATATAATAAAGAAACAACTTTGATCACTGTTTAAAAATTAGAATATTCACACACATACACAACATCCAGGTTCCCATTTCTCCTACACCATCAGAAGAGATAGCAAAATTTGACCCTCATTCCCAAATCCTAGTATTCGACTGGAGCTTAGACAACTAGCCACAGTCAGAGAAGACTCTTGAGAGTCCCTTGGGCTGCAAGGAGATCAAACCAGTCAATCCTAAAGGAAGTCAACCCTGAATATTCATTGGAAAGACTGATGCTGAAGCTCCAATACTTTGGCCACCTGATGCGAAGAACTGACTGACTCACTGGAAAAGACCCTGATGCTGGGAAAGATTGAGGGCAGGAGGAAAAGGGGGCGGCAGAGGATGAGATGGTTGGTTGGCATCACTGACTGAGTAGATATGAGTTTGATAAACTCCAGGAGATAGTGAAGGACAGGGAAGCCTGGCGTGCTGCAGTTCATGGGGTTGCAGATAGTCGGACACGACTTAGCAATTGAACAGCCACCACCACCGCAGTCTATTACTATAATCAGTTTACTTTGCTCTTATGCATTAAGATCAAAGTCTTACCTTGACTTGCCCCTGAAGTCAAGGTAGTTGGAGACCCCTGTGTGAGGTTTCCCCTGAAATTCACCAGCTTGGGAGATCCTCCGGTGACTCCCCAGTTGGGACAGGGGCCATCTGCTCTTGGCTAGGCTGGGACCTGAAGGACCTCAGGTCCAAACTTCCCCAGCTCCCTGCCTCCCACCCTGCTGACATCTAGGAGTTGTCCTGTCACTCCAGCACCGGGGCCAAGGACTTCAAAGCCAAACAAGATCCAAACTGAACTGGCACTAATCCTCTTCAGTCTCGACCTCTTTTCTTCTGCCAGACAGAACCTTCTCGTCTCTGTTGGCTTCCTATTAAAATTAACAAGCGTTGCAGGCAGACATCAAAGGCAGAGTTGTGCCTTTAATAGTCCAGGCAGGCCCAGGCTGTGATCACGGCCCCTCCCTCTCTTCCAACTGAACTGGGGAAAATGGTACAGCTGCAACTGCCAAAATCAGAACAATGGCCATCCCCATCTGTTGGATATGGGCACCATGGAAAATTCCAGGCAAGCGGAACATCTTCACAGCAGTTTTCTTCAAAGTGCCCTGCAGAAACTGGCCAATTATTCTTAAGAGGCACCCTTAGAAGAGTGGGTGATTATCCTCATTTTATTGGCAGGGAAACTGAGGTCAAATGGCTTGCCCAAGACCAGACAGAGAAAGATGGAGATGGAGTCAAAGCAGTGGCAGCACACATCTATGTCCCTCTGAGGCTCACTCAGACATGCATCTGGCCCAGCCTTCTAGCACACCCAGGTGTTCCTGCCCAGCTGGGCTGTCGTGGCCAACCCTCCTGGTTCTCACGCTGGGTTTCCCAGACCCAGATTTCTTTTTTTTTTTTTTAATTTATTTATTTATTTTTAATTTTTACTTTACAATTCTGTATTGGTTTTGGCATAGATTGACATGAATCCACCACAGGTGTACATGCGTTCCCAAACATGAACCCCCCTCCCACCCCCCTCCCCACAACATCTCTCTGGGTCATCCCCGCGCGTCAGCCCCAAGCATGTCATATCCTGCATCAGACATAGACTGGCATTTCGATTCTTACATGATATTATACATGTTTCAATGCCATTCTCCCAAATCATCACACCCTCTCCCTCTCCCTCTGAGTCCAAAAGTCCGCTATACACATCTGTGTCTTTTTTGCTGTCCTGCATACAGGGTCATCATTGCCATCTTCCTAAATTCCATATATATGTGTTAGTATACTGTATTGGTGTTTTTCTTTCTGGCTCACTTCACTCTGTATAATCGGCTCCAGTTTCATCCATCTCATCAGAACTGATTCAAATGTATTCTTTTTAATGGCTGAGTAATACTCCATTGTGTATATGTACCACAGCTTTCTTATCCATTCATCTACTGATGGACATCTAGGTTGTTTCCATGTCCTGGCTATTATAAACAGTGCTGCAATGAACATTGGGGTACATGTGTCTCTTTCAATTCTGGTTTCCTCTGTGTGTATGCCCAACAGTGGGATTGCTGGGCCAGACCCAGATTTCATAAGACATTAGTAGCCCCACAGGTGTGGGGGGAGATGACACGCTCTATCATCAACCCCTTTGCCGTGCAGGAAATGACTGCAGTGGATAATTGCTCTCCTCTATACAACCTCCAAACTGTGGTCTTTGTTGTCTCTCCCTGACATTAATTGGAGAGGATCTGATTATTTTCAGAGAACTATGTATTTATCCTGGAGAAATCAACAAAGTTAATACCTAGTATACCATGGTTCTGAGTTGTTAGTGAAATCCCTGCTAGGTGGGGGAGGGCTCTGTGGGTTGAGCCTTGGTTCCTCTCCCTGAAGGGCCTGTTCAAACAGAAGTGCCTAGACCTGAAGGGTTTTGAAACTGCAGAAAATGTTGGTCTGGCAAGCCTTCTGTTGGGAGAACATGCCGCTGGGGCTGCAAGGCCTGGGCTGCTGAATTCCCTCCCACATCTTTGGAGGGAAAGCACAGCTACAAGTGCCTGCAGACAATTAACAATTGTTGAAATTTCTCCAAAAAGTGACTTTGATCCCAAAGCTGTAGATACAAACTGCTTTGGGTGGGGTTGGGGGGTGGGTGTTGGCAGAGGGGACTTCCCCTCTAGAAATCTAAGAAACAGGGATCTTCTAAACAAGCTGTCTCAGGACTTCCCTGGCAGTCCAGTGGTTACCACTCCGAGCTTCCAATGCAAGGGACGCAGGTTCGATCCCTGGTTAGGGACTAAGATTCCACATACCACATGGCATGGCCAACAAAAAAGCTGTCTCTTTATGCACACCTAGAACAGAGCTGAGAGAGGCCCTGGTGGTCATCTAGCAATGACCACCAGGTAGCCTGTGGCCCAGGGCTGGGAAGTGACCCTGTGGGTGAGCAATCCCAGTGAGTGAGTTTAGAGACACTCAGTTGCCCTGACTTCCTGGCTTCTTGCACTAAGAGAGAAAAATAGAAGAAACAAGAGAAAGGGTGAGATGTGAGAGCACAAACGGGGAGTGAGAGAAGAGGAGGAGAAGGGAGGAAGAGAAAGAAGAAAGGAAACCAGGAGAAGAGATGGAGAGAAAGGAAAGCAGGAGAAACGGAGAGTGAGAGAAGAGGCAGCCTTGTTTACTTCACCATCTGACCATGCTAGCCTGTGACGCTCACCAGCGGCTTCTTCCCTGGTGCCTCACCTTGCCAATTACACAATAAATCTTCTTTGCACCCTTGGGTGAGGCAGGAGGCACTGTGGGGGGCCCTCAGAAGTTGCTTACCCCAAGCAGGAGGTTCTGCAAATGGCCTCACTCCACAGACACCTAAGAGACGTCAAAGGCCCTGGGAAGTTTCCCTCCTCAATTCATCATCTGGCCCAACGGATCTGCACTGTGGATGAAATAGTGGCTAGGGCACTTCCCCTTTGGGATCTCAGACTCCCAATCTGTAAATGGGGTTGGGACTGAGACAAAGCCTGGCCCACACAATTGCCCTTACAGCTCTGGCATTCTAGAATGACCTTCATTCCAGGAATTCTGCTTCCTCCTTTTCTCGAGAACCATTACAGAGCAAACCCTAAATGCCTTGCTAGGAATCAATTTCAGCCGGAATGAAGGGTTTCTAAAGTAAGAGGATAAAGTGCAGGAGCCTGATAGGAGCTTTGTCAAGGGGTCCCCAGTGGGCCTACAGAAGACTCGAAGGCTGCAGATACAGCTGCGTCAGCCACCCAACCCCCAACTTGAGTCTATCCTTCCTGGGGATACATCAGGATGTTCATCTTCCTCATCAACCAAGGTCACCATGAGCCTCCGGAATGGGGAAATTATTAAAAAATCAGAAATGTGGAAAGACACAGACCTGCCACGTGTTTGGGAAAATAATATGTAGACTGATCCCGAGGCAGGATGGCTCAGCACTCCTTACCAAGTGATGGCGGAATGCAGCGTTTGAGGAGGAAGAGCGGACCACGCAGAGGAGACCCGACGGGCAAGAGTCTTATGATAGTATGCTCAGCCTCATTAGGGAACTGCATACCAGCAGCCAAGGAAATGCCATTTCACATCTGTCAGACAGGCAAAGATGAAGTCTGGCAGCACCGAGTGTTAACAAAGCCATGGAGAATTGGACACCTGAGTACACTGGTCATGGGATTGTAAACCCCTGTGGTGAGCAATTTGGAAAGATCTAGTAAAGCAGAACAAGGCTGTCCCCTTCAATCCTGTAAGTCCCCTCCTAGGTACACCCCCTAGAGAAACCCTGGCACACTTCACGTACAGAAACACGTACACATGGATATTTACTGCAGCAGTGTTTACAATAATGACAAAGTAGACAGAAACGTACAAAAGCCCATCAGCTGGACAAATTGTGAAGTAGTCATGTAATAGAATAATATAAAGCAGCTAAAATCATAAATCTCAAAACGCTGAGCCAAAAAAGTAAAAAAAAAAAAAATTGTAAAAGGCTACATTGAGAATGATGTCATTTTATAGAAGGTTTATAAACCTGTAAAACAAGAGTATGTAATTTTTATAGATATGTACCTATGCAGTAAAAGCAGGAAAACATGCATGGGCATGATAAACACTTCATGAGACTGGTTCCTGGGTTTGGTGGGGGAGTAAGAATGAGATATGGGAAGTTTACACAGGCAGTTTCTACTCTGATTATTTTGTTCCTTTGAAAATTAAAGTGAACAGAACTTGTTAATATCTGATAACATTGGAAGGTTCTGGTTTAATTTTCTGTTATCTGTTTTTGAAATCATTTCAGATTTTAAGAATACTTTTAAAAAGAGAAAACAACACTATGGAGAACAGTATGGAGGGTCCTTAAAAAACTAAAAACAGAACTACCATGTGATCCAGGGATTCCACTCCTGGGCATGTATCCAGAGAAAATCACAATTCAAGAAGACATACACATGTCAGTGCTCACGACAGCACTCTTTATAATAGCCAAGATGTGGTAGCAGTCTAAATGTCCATCAGTAGAGGAATAAAGATGTGGTATACATCATGATTGAATATTACGCAATTAGGCAGAATGAAATAATGCCATTTGCAGTAATATGGATGGACCTAGAGATTATCATACTATGTGAAATAAGTCAGAGAAAAAATAAATATATGATCTATATGTGGAATCTAAAAGAATGATGATACTAATCAACTTATTTTTAAAACAGAAACAGACACCCAGACTTTGAAAACAAACTTATGCTTACCAAATGGGAAATATTGGGGAGGGGGGAGGGATAAATTAGGAGCTTGGGATTAACACATACAGACTGCTATATATATGGGCTTTTCTGGTGGCTCAGCAGTAGAGAACCCATCTGCTAATGCAGGAGATGTAAGAGACGCAAGTTCGATCCCTGGGTCAAGAAGATCCTCTGGACCCTGGAGGAGGGCATGGCAACCCACTCCAGTGTTCTTGCCTTGGAGAATCCCCACGGACAGAGGAGCCTTGGCTGGCTACAGTCCATAGGATCGCACAGAGTTGGACATGACTGAAACACTACTATACATAAAATAGATAATCAATAAGGACCTACTATTAAGCACAGGGAACTCTACTCGATATTCTGTAATAACCTACATGAGAAAAGAATCTGATACAGAGTGGATATATGTAAAACTGACCAGTTGGCTGGACACTTACAACCTACACAATATTGTTAATCAACTACACTCTCATATAAAAATTCTGAAGTGCTATTTAGATTCACAAATAGTGGATTTATTATTGTTATTTTAAAGAATAAAGAAATGTTTTGAAAAAGAAGAAAACAAGAAAGCACATTGGGCCTGAGATCTAATTGGGATTCCAGGGGCATATTTGGAAGGTCCCACTGTTCCCTGGGGCAAGGCCATTAACCTGGAAGGCACAGCTCATGTCACCAGTGATCCAACTGGTTCTAGCTATAACAACTGCCTCCCCCGGTCCCCAGATAAAATCATTATAAGAGCAATGGCGTGGGGGGTGGGGTGTATAAGATAAAATGAATTTTAAAAAGAAGAGCTGCCCTGTTTAAACAGGGGAAGGGAGACAGGGAAGGGACCTAGAATCCCATCTGCACCAGCCCCAGCCAGACACCTCCATGAAGCCCTAGGGTTCAAACACCTCAAATCCAGCTCCAGCGTTCCATGAGGGACCCAGAGGTCACCTAGATGGGAAGAAATGAAGGGCTGAGACCAGGATGAGGCAAGGGAGGCCCCTCGGGGGCAACATTTAGGGAAGTACTCACTCCTGGGGTCATTCCAGTGCCACTCTCCACTGGTGCATTCTCACAGAAACCCTGCTTGCCTTCTCCCTTTCTGGCAGCTACCAACACGCTTGCTGCCCCTCTTGGAAAGCAAGTTCGTGAGGACCAGGCCCTGCGTCTGGCTCAGTGATTCCATCCAGAGGGCAAACCCAAAGCTGAGCACATAGTAGGCCCTGAATATGTTTGCTGAATAACTGATTGAAGGAAGGAAGGGAGGGAGGGGGATAGGATAAAATAAGGAAGGATGGACAGAGGAGAGCCTCCTGTGCCCTCTCCAAAGGCCAGCCAGCCTGGACCAGCCACTGTGCTGCTGGGGGCCATGGGCGTGAGCACTTGTCGGCCTTGGCTTTACTCATCCTCCCTTGGGGCCGTGTGCAAAAGCAGATGGTTTCACTTGCCCAGTGGGCACTGAATTACAGCTGTGGGGCTGGAGTCCTATGTAATTAACCAGCAGCCGCCAGCCCTGGAGAGTCTGTGACGCCTGCCCAGGGCGCAGGTGGTTGGGCACCCAGCAAGCTAGCTCCTAATTAGCAGTGGCCTGCTTTTTTACAGTCCACAGTGCTGGGACCCACCTCCTCCCAGGCTGGTTTCCCCATGGGCTGTGGGGTTCTGTACTGGGGTTCCATGAGTGCCAATAGGGGCCAGAAAAGCAGAATAGTGTGTGAGTGTGTGAGAGTGTGAGTGTGAGAGTGTGTGTGTGTGTTGGCTGTGGGAAGAGCATTTCTCAGAACTTTCCTGAGAGAAGACAGCCCCAGCCACCCTTGTCCGTACAGCTTGCTCCAGGTCTCTGTCTGTCTCTCTCCCTTTCTCTCACATGTAACACACATTGTTACCTAGGTGATCGAACAAATCTTTGGAAAAAAATAAAGGAAATGGGAAGAACCTTCGAGTTTGTCAAAATCTACAGAACCTTTTCTGCTGCTAAGATCTTTAAAAATGCCCTCAGCACAGTCTTCAGAGCTTGGATCACACAGAGGAAGGCATCTCGTGACCCCAGCAGGGGAGGGGTAATCAGCACAAGGGCGTAGGGGCTACCCAACCAGCCTCCCACCCCAAAGCCCGACCTGCCAGGGTGTGGGGCTCTGTGTAGGGGTTCACCCCTCTGCGCCATGCTTCTTCATCTTCTGTAACAAAGATGCTGGCCCCTTATATTCTCCATGGCTTCCTACTTCTCCTTTGATCTGTCTACCCTAGAATCTCCTGTCCGGCTCTATCTCCCTCCTGAAGATGCCAGCCTCATGTCTGGAAAGGTGACAGGCCTTACCAAAGCACCGAGGCTGAACTCCAGGCATATCTGACTCCGATTTAAGCTGCCTATCAATAGGTCAATCCACTGTAAACGTGAAATCTTTTTTAAGCAATTATTTCTTTAAACTTTTTTTTTTTTTAATCTGACTGCCCTGGGTCTTAGTTGTAGCATGTGGGATCTAGTTCCCTGACCAGGAATCACACCTAGGCCCTCTGTATTGGGAGCATGGCCCCTCAGCCACTGGCCCACCAGGGAAGTCCCGTAAGCATGAAATCTTAACAGTACCTACCACTCTTCAAGCACGTGGTGCATTAAATGCCTTATCTTCATTTTCTCGTAATCCTCACCACAGTTCCCTGAGTAGACCCAGTTATCTCCATTTCAGAGTGGAGGTTCCCAGAGATAAGGGAACTTGCCTGAGGTTGTATGGCAAGCAGATGGAGGAGCCAGAGTTGAAACCATGGGTGAAGGTCAGGAGCCCACTATGCTCTCTCTTGCTAGAGTGTGACAGACTAATGAGACGTGAAGTCAGTGTGACGACCACTAGACCAGGGCTTACTTTCTGGATGCTAATGAATGGTAAAGTTGGGAGGCAGAGACATGCAAATTATACCTCAGGAAAGTATCATTGCACATCACACTTATCAGATAGGCAAACACTTCAAAGTCTGAATATAGGAAGTACTAAAGGAGGAGGTAGGGAGACGGTGAATCTCAGAAATTGTTAGAAAGAGTGCAAATTAACATCTTTGGAGAGCAGTTGCCCCTTATAACCTAGCCATCCTCCTTCTAGGGATGAGTGAGGCTTGTACACTCATGTACATGATATGAGTGGAGATGTTCCTTGCAGCATTTTATTTTTTCAATTTTTTAGCTCATACTGTGCAGCATGCAGAATCTTAGTTCCCTAACCAGAGATTGAATCTGTGCCCCCTGCAATGGGAGTGCAGATTATTAACCACTGGACCACCAGGGAAGTCCCATAGCAGCACTTTTTTTTAAAAGAAATATTTTATTTTTATTTATTTTGGCTCTACCAGGTGACTTGTGGGATCTTAGTTCCCCGAATAGGTATCAAACCCAGGCCTTGAACAGGGAAAATGCAGAGTCCTAACCACTGGACAACCAGGGAATTCCCCAGCAGCATTCTCATAATAAAGAAAATGTGGTAGAAAGGGCCCAAGTCAGATGCGAGAAAGCCAGTCAAGAAATGAGTGCTGAATCTTCATAGGAGGTGATGGAGGCAGACAAGATACTGCTCTGGTTGGAGGTGAGGCAGGCAGCAAGAGCTCACTGGGGAGTCAGAGATGCTATTTGATGGCTACGTGGAGATGTCAAGTAGCAGCTGGAAATACAAGCCTGCAGTTCAAAAGAGAGGCCCAGGCTGGGGACGTGAGTGGGGAGTTACCAGCAAGAGGTAGTATTTGAAGCCACAGTCCTGTTAATTTTTTATGTTTTACAAATAAAAGAGCTGAAGCAAATATGACAATGTTGACATCTGTTAATTCTGGGTGGTAGACACAGGGATGTTTGTAGTACTATTCTTTGTACTTTTTAGTGTGCTTGAACTTCTATAATAAAATTAATTAATAAAGAGTGTAGAGAACCACACGGTTCCAAACTGCTGAACAGTTCTGTCACGCATGCCTCAGACCTCGAGAGTGGGTGCTGGTAGTGAGTTAGGGAGCCAGTTCAAATCCCCCCACCACCAGCCTAAGCTAGGTGACCAAGGTTGACCCTGTCACTCCGGGCCTCTGTTTTCCCATTGGGGTAAGAAGCTGGCCTGTGACTTCTCAGGGTTCTCCCAGCGCTGACCATGTTGATTCAAGCTGGTGGCCTCTGGGGTCCCTGCCTGCTTTTTGTCCACCCACATCTTATGTCTAGTCCTATAGAGGAAGCCAGAAATACTTGATAAGACAGCCTCGTAGGCGGAAGGTCAACTCAGACTCCAAACAGATACAAACTGCTGCCAGGGAAGTCAGAAAAAAAAAGATAATGCCCCATGGTCCCCATACCCTGAGATCCAAAAGGAATTAGGCTGAGCTTAAAAGTTGGGAACGCAGAGACTAAAACTCTCCACAATATTTACTGCTGATGAATGCACCCCAGAGCCTGAAACGAATGGGTGAGCGGCTGAACCAGTTGTAATAGACACAGATAAGAATAATAGTAATAGTGAAATAATGATAGTACTTGTGTCAGATTCTGAATTAAGGGCTGAATATACATTTCCTCATTTCAGTCTCTCAATGAGAGTGCTCTGGGGTTATGATTTTCATGAGCTACACTTTTGCAGATGAGGGAACTGGAGCTGAGAGAGGTTAAGCAACTTGCCCCAAATCAGGCAGTGGGACTTCCCTGGTGGTACAGTGGATAAGAATTTGCCAGCCGATGCAGGGGGATACCGGTTCGATTCCTGGTCTGGGAAGATCCCACATGCTGAGGAGCATACAAAACCTGTGTACCACAACTACTGAGCCTGTGCTCCATGAAAAGAGAAGCTACCACAATAAGCGGCTGGCACACCGCAACGAGGGGTAGCCCTCACTCACCACAACTAGCAAAAGCCTGCACAAAGCAACAAAGACCCAGCCCAGCCAAAAAATTAAATAAGTAAACACAAATTATTTTTTAAAAATCATACAGCAAAGGAAGAGAACTAGGATCAGGGCCCAGGGAGCGTGACTCCAGATCACAAGCTCCGGCCCGCTCTCAGTGAGCGACGAGGCCCTTTAAGTCTATTCAACAAGAGCCAGAAAAGGCAGCCCACATGTAACTCTATGAATTGAGTCATTTACTCACCATCAGCTCATAGATATTTATCAAACACCCACTGCATGGGCAGCACTCAGTGTGCCTGGCCACACGGATGCCGAGATGCGTAAACACAGCATCTGTTCGTGAGAAGCCTGTGGTCTGGAGAGAGGTCAGTCTATAAACCAACATAATAAAACCTGTAGGTAGCTCCAGGCTGCCCCTGGGGAGATGCCCATGTCCAGAGGGGCCCTGCATGGGGAAGCGTGGTGACCTGAGAGGGGTGTGCAGTCACAGCGCAGCATCTTCATCGACCATCAGTACCAAGGCCCACCCTCTAATCCCCCAGTCCCTGAGTCCCAGAACTTCTGGCAGAAACTGCTGGGTGCAGGACAGCAGGTGTCTAGCTAGGACTTCTCAAGTGGTATTAGTGGTAAAGAACCCACCTGCCAATGCAGGAGATGTAAGAGATGCAAGTTCAGTCCCTGGGTGGGGAAGACCCCCTGGAGGAGGAAGTGGCAACCCACTCCAGTATTCTTGCCTGGAGAATCCCAAGGACAGAGGAGCCTGGCGGGCTACGATCCATGGGGTCCCAAAGAGTCAGACACGACTGAGTGTCTGAGCACACACAGCTTTGATTTCATGGAAGGGGGAGAAGATGATGACCCTGTCATTTTAGGCTAACAGGTGGTATGTTAGCTTCTTCTGTGGAAAAATCCATTATCTTGTTCTGAGAAAACAACTTTACAATCCGTATGGAGAGGCCAACAGTGGAGGGGGAGATATTTAGGGCTCAGTGGTGGCCACAGAAGGGCTACTTGGGCAGGCCTGCTTCTTTTCAGAGAAGTTCTTACCTCAGGATCCCTGGGGGGTGGGGGAGGAGGCCCTGCAATGGGATTCAGGAGATCCACAAATCCTTGGAACTTGTGAGGGAAAATGTATTTGTGCATTTTTAGGGGGCTGAGATTTGTGCTGATTTGTGAAATTCGTGGTGATTAGGGGGCTTCCCAGGTGGCACTAGTGGTAAAGAACCCAGCTGCCAGTGCAGGAGATGTCAGATGTGGGCTCAATCCCTGAGTCGGGACGATCCCCTGGAGGAGGGCATGGCTACCCACTCCAGTATTCTTGCCTGGAAAATCCCATGGACAGAGGAGCCTGGTGCGCTATGGTTCGCAGGATCGCAAAGACTGGGACACGTCTGAAGCAACTGAGCACGCATGCAGGTTCTGGCTAGAACATTCATCAGACTTTCAAAGGGCCTCTGGAATCCCCCCGAAAAGGCTAAAGATCACAACTCTGAAGAAATACAGGCATCCCTCAGTATCCCAGTGGGTGCCAAATCCACAGATGGTGAAATCCTGGGGATCCGTGGAAGAGGGTGAGTTACATTCTGCCTTCAGCAGCCTCAGGTTCCACCGCTGCAGGAATGGAGAAGGAGTTGTATCTATTTTCTAAGTGCAGATTTAAGTTATGCCCTCCAGTCATGCCATGTTCCAGGGGTGGTATGTATGTTCTTGCTTTCCTGTTGCCCTGCAGAGATCAGGAGCTGAGACCCAGAAGATGGCCCAAAGGGCAGAGGGGCCCCTGGATGTGCATCCCTAGGGCCTAGGGGCCTCCATGTAACAGGATCTCAACAGTCTGGGTGCAGTCACAGGCACTCTCCTGCCCGATGATACACATGGTTGTTTCAATCCACACAGCCCAGAAACTGGGAAACAGTGTCATGCTTGGTGATTGGATTTTGATACTATCATTTAGCTGGGGCCTTAAGCAACACTGCAGTGTCAGTCACCCAAGGAAGAAGCAACTCCCGGCTCGACAGTAAGCAGAGAGGAGAGGTGGCTTAGATAGGGGGAAGGGAAGTCCTTTCCTTTTTCTGGGTTCACTTAGTTGGACCAGACCCTCTAAGGCATTCATATCTGCTACAGGGGACACCCAAGAGTGGGGGGCAGGGGGAGAAGCTGGGCCTGTGAAGAGATGGGCGGGGACTGAGCAGGAAATCCAAGCATGACGAGACAGATCCAGCCTCTGGACTCTAAGCGCAGCCCTGCCCAGTCATGGGTTTCCTGGGACGAGATGCCCTCCTGACCTTCTGTGCCATTAGCTCTGTTTTTTACTCACCCTCTGGCAGTGCTGGCCCTTGGAAGGTGTTAAAGGAATGAATGGGCCTGGATTCCCTGCTAGGGGCTGTGAACTCCTTTTGGGCAGTGGCCTCCTGGGGATCACTGCAATGTGGCCCCTACCTACCGCTCCACAGTGCCCTGATGACCATGGGCTGCTCACTAGCTCTCAGCTCAAACATGGCTCCGTGGGTCAGACTGTGGCCCCAGCGATCCTTGTGGATGAGGAATGGAGACCCCACTAACCTACAAGTAGGAGGAACTACCTTCCCTGGTTGTGGCCAGAACGGCTTTTTTGCCTTTCAGGATGAGGAGGAGGGGGCAAGACCAGAGGAGTCTAGTCCTGGGCCCCTACTAATGTTTAGTGGGGCAGCACAAGAATATAAGCGGGGGTCCACACACTACCAGGTGAAAACATTTGAAAGGTATAATCAAATACATCAAACACATTCTATTCCCCAATCTTAACAAAGAGCTTCATCGCAACCTAGAAGGCAGGGGTGTCAGGAGATCTGCCCTGTGGCCCCCAGCCCCAATCTGTGGCCCACCTCCCTTCTCTCCCCACCCCAGCTCCTTCCCTCCACACCCCTGCAGGCACCAGCCCACACATTCAAACCCTGCTTGTACCCCCAGCAAACAGCCACCCTTGGCCATCCTTCAGGCTCCAGGGACACACACAGGCTACAGATCTGCCCATGGAAGTCTGGGGAGGAGAACTGAGCAAATCCTTAGGAGGAAGCAGGCTTGGGATAATAGAAAATTCCAGAATCCAGGGCACTCCAGGTGTGGTCTAGAAAGAGAGGTTATAGGCTCTGGGTGGGACCTTGCTCATGACTTTGGGGGGTGGTGAGTAAGGGGGGAGAGGTCTTGAGCAGAACCTTCTAAAGTCAGGGTCCAGGTAGAGGCCCCCATCTTCCCATGGTAAGGGCTTCTACAGTCAACCAGGGGGCAGAGAATGAGACCTGGGCCAGGGTAGGAACAGCCCCTCTGAAAGAGGGAGCAGAAACAGCAGTTAATGGACTTCTCCTGTGATCCCATGGTATAGAATCTGCCTGCCAATGCAGTGGACATGGGTTCGATCCCAGATCCAGGAAGATTCCACATGTTGTGGGACAAATAAGCCTGGGTTCTACAGCCACTGAGCCGGCACTCTGCCAACAAGAGAACCCACTGCAATGAGAAGTCCCTGCTCCACAACTAGAGAGTAGCCCCTCCTCTCTGCAACAAGAGAAAGTTCACACAGCAATGAAGACCCAGCGCAGCCAAAACTAAAAATAAATAAAATTTTAAGAGAGAAATAGCAAGTAATAGCACATGAAGGATTTGGAGAAGAGACATAGGTAACTCCATATGTGACTATGATTTGAGCCTGAGTCTGGCTCCCTGACACCTTGGCAGGTGGGCAGGTACAGCCACCTGCACTCCTTGTGAAAAGCTGCCTAGATGACTGCACGGCTCACCTTCTCCTCTGCCAACCCCCAGCCCATGGCTGGGCCGTGTGCAGGGCGTCTGGCCCCAGGGAGAGGTGGGGTGAGCCCAGGTCTACACCCACATGGCTATAAATAAGGAGCCTCTGGCGACTGCTCATCAGCCTCCCTTCCCCAGCTGTGACCACGCCGGAGCCTCTCAGCCGCTTGGACCATGGACTCCGGGGAATGCACCTGCATGTCTGGTGAGTAAGGATGCTCGCCCTGGGATTCTGCGACCTCTCACCAGTTCCCTACAAAGAGGCTGCAGGACTGGGGTCAATGCTTCTCTTCTTCCAGTTAGATGCACCAATGGGGCTTGTCTCAGACTGGCCACCTCTGCGGCAGCACCCGCTCTCTGCTGGATACCAGCTTGATTTACTAGAATTAATAACCTGGCTTAGGAATGACCATGAGGGGACCTAGGGGCAAGCCTCTGAGGGCAGCCACCGGGGCAGAAGGGAAAGAGCTCTGGCCCAGGGCAATCTGCTTTTGCTTCATTGCTTCCATCCACTCCTGATACTTATTTCCAAGCCTCAGTTTCTTCATCTGAATACTAGGGTTACTCATTCCCAGCTGCGCACCCTCCAGGGTGGCTGTGAAAGTGCTAAAATCATGAAGCTTTTGCAGATGTCAGGGGAGTTATTAGAAGCATACGTGAACTCCTGAGTCTGAAAACTGCTTAATTCCACAGAGGCATGTTGGCCAGGAGACGCGAGGTTGGGGTTCAGAGCCACCTTGGGTTTTGTGACCTTCGGAAATGGTATCAAGAAATCTCACAAGCTTCCCTGGTCTGTCCCCAAATTTTGCCCAAAAATTTACAGAAGCTTTCAGTATCTTGATACTCAAAGCAGTAAGTAAGATGATTTTTTTCAATATAGATGTTTTAATGATATGGAAACAAGTAGTAGCTGTGGCTCTTGCTTTGGGCTTGTTTATAGTCTTTGCTCTTCCTCCTACCCATTTAGGATTTCATCTTGCCTGATATCTTGAAAATGTGAGGATGGTACTAAGGGCTTTGACAGTCCCCAGAGGACCTTGGACAGTGTTAGTCGCTCAGTTGTGTCCAGCTCTTTGCAACCCCATGGACTGTAGCCTGTCAGGCTCCTCTGTCCATGGGATTCCCCAGGCACAAATACTGGAGTGGGTCACCATTCCCTTCTCTGGGGATCTTCCAAACTTAGGAATCAAAGCCAGGTCTCCTGGATTGCTGGCAGATTCATTACCGTCTAAGCCACCAGGGAAGCCCATTGGCCTAACCTGCTACTGCTGCTGCTGCTAAGTCACTTCAGTCGTGTCCGGCTCTGTGCGACCCCATAGATGGCAGCCCACCAGGCTCCCTGTCCCTGGGATTCTTCAGCCCAAGAACACTGGAGTGGGTTGCCATTTCCTTCTCCAATGCATGAAAGTGAAAATGAAAGTGAAGTCGCTCAGTCGTGCCCGACTCTTAGTGACCCCGTGGACTGCAGCCCACCAGGCTCCTCTGTCCATGGGATTTTCCAGGAAAGGGTACTGGAGCAGGGTGCCATTGCCTTCTCCGTTGGCCTAACCTAGTTGTTCTCAAACCTGAGGGTACAACAGAATCATCTGGGTTGCTTTTGAAAAATACTGACTCCCTTTCCCCACCCAGACCTATGAATCAGAATGCATCTTAATGAGTACCCCTGGGGGTGCTGAGGTAGCCTCCCAGTTTCCGACCATGCACTGTGACTGGGAACCACTGGATGGTCTTCACCCCTGGGGTGATTCTCTGCAGCCTCTTCACACTCTCGTCCAGCCTCTGCCCAAGGCCACCCCAGGCCTGCGGCACCACGACAGCCTGCGGCAAGCCTGTGTGCCCCCTCCACCTTGACACTCGTGTCTGTGGCTCTGCCCTTTTTTCCTAGGAGGAGCCTGCGCCTGTGGAGACAACTGCAAATGCACAACTTGCAGCTGTAAAACGTGTCGAAAAAGTGAGTCTGGGGCCCGCGGGCACTGCTGGCTGGGAGCTAGGAGAGTCTGTTTCTGCCATCCACCACTCTCCAGCCATGGTAGGATGGAGGGCTTCCTGGGTGCCTTTTTCCCTTTTGGGAGAGATCTGAAATGAAAGCTGAGTCCCCTGGACTGCAGCTCACCTGGGGCATCCATTCCAGGGGTTTGGAGAGGAAGAGGGCTGAGAGAAGGTTCCAGCCAGCCTAGTAGTGAAGGGGAAAGAGTACCAGCCTGGTGTTATGGATCGGCCACTGTCCAATGGTCTCAGGCCAACCCTTTCCCCTCCCTCGCCTCTGATGGACTGTGGGTGACCCCTGAGGTTCCTTCCAGCTCTAAACATCCCACCACTTCCTGTCCCAGTTTTTTTTTTTTTTTTTTTTTGGCTTATGTGGATCAGAGCATGTGTGTGACATGCTCTTCTTTTTCTACTTCCTGCCAAGTGGTGCAGGGGGAAGCAGTCAGATAAGGGTGATGACCCAAAGTTCATCTTGTCTGTCTCCTGTCCCTTTCAGGCTGCTGTCCTTGCTGCCCCCCGGGCTGTGCCAAGTGTGCCCGGGGCTGCATCTGCAAAGGGGCGTCAGACAAATGCAGCTGCTGCCCCTGAAATGCATCCATCATGCTGGTGACGAGGCCCAGGAAGCATGTGTACAGCACATTAGCCAAGGAGTTTGAATGATTGTACAATAGGTTGTGCTTTTTATATATTTGCCCACGTTGGGTGTTGGTGACATTCACAGAAAGTGTTTGGAGCAATAAAGTTTTCACTCGTGGTTGTCTGATGGCTCAGAGCAATGTTTTACCCCAACTCAGGAGGACCACGAAGGGCTAGCCCCATGCAGATATGGCAGTCACCAGCCTGGACCCATTCAGCAGATGGCTGCTAACCCTGAGATCCTGCCACACTGCCTGAGGGTTTCCTCCTTCAGCATGAGCTTGCGTGATGCATGCACAGAGTAGGCCACACCTGGTAACAGCCCTCAACCAATCACAGACGGGAGACAGTGGATTAATACCTCCAGCATCTTTACAATTACAGTGGGACAAATCTGAGTCCTGTTCTATACTGGCCCCCAACAGAAGTCCTCAGCAGCACTGGACTCCAATAGCCCACGGAGGTAACCTGCTCGTTAACATCCTCCTCGTTGGCTTTCTTCCTCTCTGCCTCATTTCTCCATTCTCCTGCCAGGGCCTCCTGGGATCCCCACCCAAAGAAACTGCTTGTACAGCATACACTTTTGGGGAAACCCAATCTTAGCCAGCCTCTCCTGGAATAGTGGAATAGTGTTGACCCCAAATGCTTTGTATGAATGGAGATATTTAAGGGACTTTAGCATTGAACCATTGGAGAAGGAAATGGTAACCCACTCCAGTGTTCTTGCCTGGAGAATCCTAGGGATGAGGGAGCCTGGTGGGCTGCCATCTGTGGGGTTGCACAGAGTTGGACAAGACTGAAGCGACTGAGCAGCAGCAGCAGCAATGAACCAGCAGTGAGCACGTAAGAAATCTGTGCAGAGCTGAAGAAGATAAATCCCCATGGCCAAAGCACTGAGGGCATTAGCAGTTTAGTTGTCTGGATCCACCTTTAGCGCAGGGTGACTGGGCAGATATGGACTTTAACGTTGAGTGATGTTCTTGCATTTCACAGAGGTCAATGTGAAGAGACTGAGGCTATATCTCTCCCACCCCCTTCCCAGATTGCTGACACATGTATCAGAGCTTTCACTCCACCAGCACAATCCAATTAAGTTTAATGATAATGAGTCCTGCCACTTTGTGCACTTAAATGCACCAGCCCCCGTGCTGAGCTGTGCACACACGTGCTCTTCATTTAATCCCTACAGCGGCCTTCCACATGGCCTTCCATATTGTGGGTGTGTGGAGGAATCTTTGTTTTTTTTTTTCTTTTTAACACACACACACACACACACCCTGGGAGACTTGACAAGTGTTTTCTGTTATAAACTCTCTCCCAAGTGCTTCTTTCCATTCAAGAAAGAAAAGCAGGTAGATGAAAAAATTAAAAGTTTAAACAACCAAAAAATAAAGTGACAAAAGAAAAACTGGATGAAACAGAAGGGGTTATAGAAAATATAGGAGACAAAGTAAAAATGTCACACACACCTCCACCATGGTGGCACTGCCCAAGACAGACAAGACTCGTGACTACTTCTTTTTCTGATTCATTGAGCCTAGCACCATACCTGGGACCCCTTGAGCAGGGGTCAAAAACATCCATAAAAATTCACTGACAGCAATGAACCTTATTCCCCCCTAAAAATACTCATATGTGGGTATGACCTCAGGCAATCTTACTTATGATGTTAGGGAATTCATAGCCCCCAAAGCCATCTCTGGACCCCCAGGAAATCCTGATTAAGAATCTATGGTTCATGACAGGGATGGGATGGCATGAACTGGGAGATGGGGATGGACATGTATACACTACCATGTGTAAAATAGATAGCTAGTGGGGAGCTGCTGTAAAAGCACAGGGAGCTCAGCTCAGTGCTCTGTGATGACCTAGAGGGCAGGATGGAGTGGGGTGGGAGGAGGTCCAAGAGGGAGAGGATATATGTATATATATAGCTGCTTCACTTTGTTGGACAGCAGAGACTAACACTGCATTGTAAAGCAACTTTACAATTAAAAAAAAAAAAAAAGAATCTATGGTCCATGTGATCTGCTACTTAAAAGAAGGCACTCTAATAATAGATGAAAATACTGAGTCCAGTACCGCCTATGCATTACTTCATTTAATCGTAACAACATGATTCCACGAGGTCAGTACTGTTATCAACCCCATTTTACAGGTGAGGAAAGCAAGGAATACAGAGGTTAAATGACTTGCCTGAGACCCCCTGGCTAGTTGTGTAGAATTGAGATTTGAACCCAGGTCTGACAGACCCCAAAGCCATGTCCCGAGAGCAAGTGCAGGTACGAAAAACAGCTTCCGGGCTGAAGTCCCCTACGCTGGCCCTGGGGAGGAAGTGGGATGAGTTCACACTCACCCATCTCACCATCCTCAACAGAGCAGAAGGTAAACTCACAGTTGGGGAGGGTGTTCATCCATGCTGCCAAGGGCCTGAGACCAGAGCAGCCATGTGCACCACAGGCCTAGGTCAAGGTGACCCAGAAGCAGGAGCAGGAAAGAATGAAGCCTTCTCCAAGGGTGTCCTGTGGGGCCGGGCTCAGCCAGCAAAACAAGGAGCAGGCCTTACTGTGTGCTTCCTGGCGCTGGGTGTTTTCATAAGCCAGACTGTCATCCTCTCTGTTTGGAAATTATCTGGGGCCTGCCTGCAAAGACTCCCCGTCCGCCCATGAACTGAGCTTTATTTATTTTTTTTTAGTTTTTCCTTGGTGTGACTTCATATTTTTTAATATAAATTTATTTATTTTAATTGGAGGCTAATTACTTTACAATATTCTATTGGTTTTGCCATACATTGACATGAATCCACCATGGGTGTACATGTGTTCCCCATCCTGAAACCCCCTTCCACCTCCCTCTCCATCCCATCCCTCTGGGTCATCCCAGTGCACCAGCCCCGAGCATCCTGTATCCTGCATCAAACCTGGACTGGTGATTCATTTCACATATGATATTATACATGTTTCAATGCCATTCTCCCAAATCACCCCACCCTTGCCCTCTCCCAGAGTCCAAAAGACTGTTCTATACATCTGTGTCTCTTTTGCTGTCTCGCATACAGGGTTATCGTTACCATCTTTCCAAATTCCATATATATGTGTTAGTATACTGTATTGGTGTTTTTCTTTCTGGCTTACTTCACTCTGTATAATAGGCTCCAGTTTCATCCACCTCATTAGAACTGATTCAAATGTATTCTTTTTAATGGCTGAGTAATACTCCATTGTGTATATGTACCACAGCTTTCTTATCCACTCATCTGCTGATGGACATCTAGTTGTTTCCATGTCCTGGCTATTATAAACAGTGCTGCGATGAACATTGGGGTACACGTGTCTCTTCCAATTCTGGTTTCCTCAGTGTATATGCTCAGCAGTGGGATTGCTGGGTCATATGGCAGTTCTATTTCCAGTTTTTTAAGGAATCTCCACACTGTTCTCCATAGTGGCTGTACTAGTTTGCATTCCCATCAACAGTGTAAAAGGGCTCCCTTTTCTATACACCCTCTCCAGCATTTATTGCTTGTAGACTTTTGGATAGCAGCCATTCTGACTGGCGTGAAATGGTACCTCATTGTGGTTTTGATTTGCATTTCTCTGATCATGAGTGATGTTGAGCATCTTTTCATGTGTTTGTTAGCCATCTATATGTCTTCTCTGGAGAAATGTCTGTTTAGTTCTTTGGCCCATTTTTTTCATTGGGTCATTTATTTTTCTGGAATTGAGCTGCAGGAGTTGCTTGTATATTTTTGAGATTAATTCTTTGTTAGTTGCTTCATTTGCTATTATTTTCTCCCATTGTGAAGGCTGTCTTTTCACCTTGCTTATAGTTTCCTTTGTTGTGCAGAAGCTTTTAAGTTTAATTAGGTCCCATTTGTTTATTTTTGCTTTTATTTCCAATAATCTGGGAGGTGGGTCATAGAGGATCCTGCTGTGATTTATATCAGAGAGTGTTTTGCCTATGTTCTCCTCTAGGAGTTTTATAGTTTCTGGTCTTACGTTTGGATCTTTAATACATTTTGAGTTTATTTTTGTGTATGGTGTTAGAAAGTGTTCTGGGGGGGTGGTCCTAAGATGGCAAAGGAATAGGATGGGGAGACCACTTTCTTCCCCACAAATTCATCAAAAGAACATTTAAACGCTGAGTAAATTCCACAAAACAACTTCTGAATGCTGGCAGAGGATATCAGGCACCCAGAAAAGCAGCCCATTGTCTTCGAAAGGAGGTAGGAAAAAATACAAAAGACAAAAAAAGAGACAAAAGAGGTGGGGACAGAGCTCTGTCCTGGGAAGGGAGTCTTAAAAAAAGAGAAGTTTCCAAACACCAGGAAACACTCTCACTGCCGAGTCTGTGGTGAGCCTTGGAAGCACAGAGGGCAACCTAACAGGGAGGAAAAATAAATAAATAATTAAAACCCACAGATTACGAGCCCAGTGGTAACTCCCCCAGCGGAGAAGCAGCACAGACGCCTGCACCCATCACTAGCAAGCAGGGGCTGGGCAGGGAGGCGCGGGCTGCATTGCTTAGAGTAAGGATCTGGCCTGAATGACCCGAGGGCAATCTGAGCAAACTAACCTGGGCTAGCAAACAAGACTGTGGGATAGCTACCACGCAAAAAGCTCTAACATAAGACACCGCCAGGACCGCGCACAGAACAAAGGACTGAACAGAACTAGCCGACTGCAGACCATCCCCCTCCGGTGACAGGCAGCCAGAGCCGCAAGGGGGCAATCGCAGCCCCAGAGAGACATCTACCAGGCTTCTTTGCTAACTAAGACTTCTTGGGGTTCTCGTCATCATCCACCTGAGAAGGTGAGCCAGTTGTACACCCAGAAAACCGAGTGGCAGGGACGGGGGAGGCAATAAGTTGCAGCGACCACGCTCGCCAAACACCTCATCACCTGAGCTGCTTGGACGTGGGAAGGGCACAAAACACAGGCCCAACCAAGTCTACGCCTCTGAGGACTACCCGAGTGCCTGAACCTGAGCGGCTTAGACCTGGGAAGTGCATGCAGCCCAGGGCCGGCCTTGGATGGTTCCCAGCGGAGCAACCTAGAGCCTGAGCAGTGTGGGCAGGGAGGGCACACGCGCCTTGAGCAGGGGCAGGCGCAGTGTGGCTGAGGCACTGCGAGCACACGCCAGGGTTATTTGTTTGCAGCGTCCCTCCCTCCCCACAGCGCGACTGAACAAGGGAGCCTATAAAAAGTGTCCACCACCGCCCCCTTTGTGTCAGGGCAGAAATCAGACACCGAAGAGACCAGCAAAAAGAAGCTAAAAAACGGAGGGAACCGCCTTGGAAGTGACAGGTGCAATAGATTAAAACGCTGTCGTTAGTACCAACTACATAGGAAGGGGCCTATAGATCTTGAGAAATATAAGCTGGATGAAGGAACTATCCGAAAATGAACTGACCCCACAATACCCACAACAACACCAGAGAAAGTCCTAGATATATTTTTACTATTTTTATGATCATTCTCTTTTTAAAAAATTTTTTTTTTTTTTTACTTTTAAGTCCTCTATTATTCCTCTTGGGCTTCCCTGGTGGCTCAGACGGTAAAGCGTCTGCCCGCAATGCAGGAGACCCAGGTTCAATTCCTGGGTCAGGAAGATCCCCTGGAGAAGGAAATGGCAATCCACTCCAGTACTCTTGCCTGGAAAATCCCATGGATGGAGGAGCCTGATAGGCTACAGTCCATAGGGTCGCAAAGAGTCAGACACAACTGAGCAACTTCACTTTCACTTTCATTACTCCTCTAATTTTCACTTTTATAACCTACTATTACTTTGGAAAAAAAAAAAAAGACCTATTTTTTAAAGCAAACTTCATATATATATTTTAAAATAATTTTTGTGACTTTTTTCTTTCTTTTCTTCTTTTCTTTAATATTGTGTTTTTGAAATTCCAAACTCTACTCTAGATATTTAATCTTTGCTTTTTGGTATTTGTTATCAATTTTGTACCTTTAAGAACCCAATCTTAAAAAAAAAAAAAAAAAAAGAACCCAATCTTCAGTACCCATTTTTACTTGGGAGCAAGATTACTGGCTTGACTGCTCTCTCCCTCTTTGGACTATCCTTTTTCTCCACCAGGTCACCTCTGTCTCCTGCCTACCCCCTCTCTTCTCTACCCAACTCTGTGAATCTGTGTGTTCCAGATGGTGAAGAACACTTAGGGAACTGATTAGTGGCTGGATCTGTCTCTCTCCTTTTGATTCCCCCCCTTTATCCTCCTAGCCACCTCTGTCTCCTTCCTCCCTCTTCTCTTCTCTGTATAACTCCATGAACATATCTGAGTGGTCCGGTTGTGGCATGCACATAAGGAAGTGATAACTGGCTAGCTTGCTCTCTCCTCTATTGATTCCACCTCATCTCATTCGGGTCACCTCTAACTCCCTCTTTCCTCTTATCTTCTCCATGTAACTCTTTGAACCTCTCTGGGTGTCCCTCACTGTGGAGAAACTTTTCATCTTTAACCTAGAAGTTTTATCAACAGTGCTGTATAGAAGGAGAAGTCTTGAGACTACTGTAAAAATAAGACTGAAAACCAGAAGCAGGAGGCTTCAGTCTAAATCCTGAGAACACCAGAGAACTCCTGACTCCAGGGAACATTAATTGACAGGAGCTCATCAAACGCCTCCATACCTACACTGAAACCAAGCACCAACCAAGGGCCAACAAGTTCCAGAGCAAGACATACCACACAAATTCTCCAGCAACACAGGAGCACAGCCCTGAGCTTCAATATACAGGCTGCCCAAAGTCACTCCAAAACCATTGACATCTCACAACTCATTACTGAACACTTCATTGCACTCCAGAGAGAAGAAATCCAGCTCCACCCACCAGAACACCGACACAAGCTTCCCTAACAAAGAAACCTTGACAAGCCACCTGTACAACCCCACCCACAGCAAGGAAGCTCTACAATAAAGAGAGGTCCACAAGCTGCCAGAATACAGAAAGGCCACCCCAAACGCAGCAATATAAACAAGATGAAGAGACAGAGGAATACACAGCAGGTAAAGGAACAGGATAAATGCCCACCAAACCAAACAAAAGAGGAAGAGATAGGGAGTCTACCTGATAAAGAATTCCAAATAATGATAGTGAAAATGATCCAAAATCTTGAAATAAAAATGGAATCACAGATAAACAGCCTGGAGACAAGGACTGAGAAGATGCAAGAAAGGTTTACCAAGGACCTAGAAGAAATAAAAGAGTCAATATATAATAAATAATGCAATAAATGAGACCAAAAACACTCTGGAGGCAACAAATAGTAGAATAACAGAGGCAGAAAATAGGATTAGTGAAGTAGAAGATAGAATGGTAGAAATAAATGAATCAGAGAGGAAAAAAGAAAAACGAATTAAAAGAAATGAGGACAACCTCAGAGACCTCCAGGAAAGTGTTAAACGCCCCAATATTCGAATCATAGGAGTCCCAGAAGAAGAAGACAAAAAGAAAGACCATGAGAAAATACTTGAGGAGATAATAGTTGAAAAGTTCCTGAAAATGGGGAAGGAAATAATCACCCAAGTCAAAGAAACCCAGAGAGTCCCAAACAGGATAAACCCAAGGCAAAACACCCCGAGACACATATTAATCAAATTAACAGAGACCAAACACAAAGAACAAATATTAAAAGCAGCAAGGGAAAAACAACAAATAACACACAAGGAGATTCCCATAAGGATAACAGCTGATCTTTCAATAGAAACTCTTCAGGCCAGGAGGGAATGGCAAGACATACTTAAAATGATGAAAGAAAAGAATCTACAGCCCAGATTACTGTGCCCAGCAAGGATCTCATTCAAATATGAAGGAGAAATCAAAAGCTATACGGACAAGCAAAAGCTGAGAGAATACAGCACCACCAAACCAGCTCTCCAACAAATGCTAAAGGATTTTCTCTAGACAAGAAACACAGAAAGGGTGTATAAACTCGAACCCAAAACAATAAAGTAAATGGCAACAGTATCATACTTATCAATAATTACCTTAAATGTAAATGGGTTGAATGCCCCAACCAAAAGACAAAGACTGACTGAATGGATACAAAAACAAGAGCCCTGTATATGTTGTCTACAAGAGACCCACCTCAAAACAGGGGACACATACAGATTGAAAGTGAAGGGCTGGAAAAAGACATTCCACGCAAATAGAGACCAAAAGAAAGCAGGAGTAGCAATACTCATTTCAGATAAAATAGACTTTAAAACAAAGGCTGTGAAAAGAGACAAAGAAGGACACTTCATAATGATCAAAGGATCAATCCAAGAAGAAGGTATAACAATTATAAATATATATGCACCCAACATAGTAGCACTGCAATATGTAAGACAAATGATAATAAGTATGAAAGGGGAAATTAACAATAACACAGTAATAGTGGGTGACTTTAATAGCCCACTCACACCTATGGATAGATCAACTAAACAGGAAATTAACAAGGAAACACAAACTTTAAATGATACAATAGACCGGTTAGACCTAATTGATATCTATAGGACATTTCACCCCAAAACAATGAATTTCACCTTTTTCTCAAGTGCTCATGGAACCTTCTCCAGGATAGATCACATCCTGGGCCATAAATCTAGCCTTGGTAAATTCAAAAAATTGAAATCATTCCAAGCATCTTTTCTGACCACCATGCAGTAAGATTAGATCTCAATTAAAGGAGAAAAATTATTAAAAATTCCAACATATGGAGGATGAACAACACGCTGCTGAATAACCAACAAATCACAGAAGAAATCAAAAAAGAAATCAAAATATGCATAGAAATGAATGAAAATGAAAACACAACAACCCAAAACCTGTGGGACACTGTAAAAGCAGTGACAAGGGGAAGGTTCATAGCAAGACAGGCATACCTCAAGAAGCAAGAAAAAAGTCAAATAAATAACCTAACTCTGCACCTAAAGCAACTAGAAAAGGAAGAAATTAAGAACCCCAGGGTTAGGAGAAGGAAAGAAATTTTAAAAATTAGGGCAGAAACAAATGCAAAAGAAACAAAAGAGACCATAGTAAAAATCAACAAAGCCAAAAGCTGGTTCTTTGAGAGGATAAATAAAATTGACAAACCATTAGCCAGACTCATCAAGAAACAAAGGGAGAAAAATCAAATCAATAAAATTAGAAATGAAAATGGAGAGATCACAACAGACAACACAGAAATACAAAGGATCGCAAGAGACTACTATCAGCAATTATATGCCAATAAAATGGACAACGTGGAAGAAATGGACAAATTCTTAGAAAAGTACTTTCCAAAAGTACTTTCCAAAACTGAACCAGGAAGAAATAGAACATCTTAACAGATCCATCCGGAGAAGGCAATGGCACCCCACTCCAGTACTCTTGCCTGGAAAATCCCATGGATGGAGGAGCCTGGTAGGCTGCAGTCCATGGGGTCACTGAGAGTTGGACACGACTCAGTGACTTCACTTTCACTTTTCACTTTCATGCATTGGAGAAGGAAATGGCAACCCACTCCAGGGTTCTTGCCTGGAGAATCCCAGGGACGGCGGAGCCTGGTGGGCTGCCATCTATGGGGTCGCACAGAGTCGGACACGACTGAAGCGACTTTAGCAGTAGCAACAGACCCATCACAAGCACGGAAATTGAAACTGTAATCAGAAATCTTCTAGCAAACAAAAGCCCAGGTCCAGATGGCTTCACAGCTGAATTCTAGCAAAAATTTAGAGAAGAGCTAACACCTATCCTACACAAACTCTTCCAGAAAATTGCAGTGGAAGGTAAACTTCCAAACTCATGAGGCCACCATCACCCTAATACCAAAACCTGACAAAGATGCCACAAAAAAAGAAAACTACAGGCCAATATCATTGATGAACATAGATGCAAAAATCCTTAACAAAGTTCTAGTAATCAGAATCCAACAACACATTAAAAAGATCATACACCATGACCAAGTGGGCTTTATCCCAGGGATGCAAGGATTCTTCAGTATCCACAAATCAATCAATGTAATACACCACATTAACAAATTGAAAAATAAAATCCATATGATTATCTCAATAGATGCAGATAAAGCCTTTGACAAAATTCAACATCCATTTATGATAAAGACCCTCTAGAAATAAGGAATAGAAGGAACATACCTCAACATAATAAAAGCTATCTATGACAAACCCATAGTTCATCAGGCACTCTATCTATCAGGTCTAGGCCCTTAAATCTATTTCTCACTTCCACTGTATAATCATAAGGGATTTGATTTAGGTCATACCTGAATGGTCTAGCAGTTTTCCCTACTTTCTTCAATTTAAGTCTGAATTTAGTAATAAGAAGTTCATGATCTGAGCCACAGTCAGCTCCTGGTCTTGTTTTTGTTGACTGTATAGAGCTTCTAGATCTTTGGCTGCATAGAATATAATCAATCTGATTTTGGTGTTGACCATCTGGTGATGTCCATGTATAGAGTCTTCTCTTGTGTTGTTGGAAGAGGGTGTTTGCTATGACCAGTGCATTTTCTTGGCAAAACTCTATTAGTCTTTGCCCTGCTTCATTCTGCATTCTGAGGCCAAATTTGCCTGTTACTCCAGGTGTTTCTTGACTTCCTACTTTTGCATTCCAAATGCAAAAAAGCAAAATGGCTGTCTGGGGAGGCCTTACAAATAGCTGTGAAGAGAAGACAGGTGAAAAGCAAAGGAGAAAAGGAAAGATATAGGCATCTAAATGCAGAGTTCCAAAGAATAGCAAGAAGAGACAAGAAAGCCTTCTTCAGCAATCAATAGCAAGAAATAGAGGAAAACAACAGATTGGGAAAGACTAGAGATCTCTTCAAGAAAATTAGAGATACCAAGGAAACATTTCATGCAAAGATGGGCTTGATAGAGGACAGAAATGGTATGGACCTAACAGAAGCAGAAGATATTAAGAAGAGGTGGCAAGAATACACGGAAGAACTGTACAAAAAAGATCTTCACGACCCAGATAGTCATGATGATGTGATCACTAATCTAGAACCAGACATCTTGGAATGTGAAGTCAAGTGGGCCTTAGAAAGCATCACTACAAACAAAGCTAGTGGAGGTGATGGAATTCCAATTGAGCTCTTTCAAATCCTAAAAGATGATGCTGTGAAAGTGCTACACTCAATATGCCAGCAAATTTGGAAAACTCAGCAGTGGCCACAGGACTGGAAAAGGTCAGTTTTCATTCCAATACCAAAGAAAGGCAATGCCAAAGAATGCTCAGACTACCACACAATTGCACTCATCTCACATGCTAGTAAAGTAATGCTCAAAATTCTCCAAGCCAGGCTTCAGCAACACATGAACCATGAACTCCCTGACGTTCAAGCTGGTTTTAGAAAAGGCAGAGGAACCAGAGATCAAATTACCAACATCCGCTGGATCATGGAAAAAGCAAGAGAGTTCCAGAAAAACATCTATTTCTGCTTTATTGACTATGCCAAAACCTTTGACTGTGTGGATCACAATAAACTGTGGACAATTCTGAAAGAGATGGGAATACCAGACCACCTGACCTGCCTCTTGAGAAATCTGTATGCAGGTCAGGAAGCAACAGTTAAAACTGGACATGGAACAACAGACTGGTTCCAAATAGGAAAAGGAGTACATCAAGGCTGTATACTGTCACCCTGCTTATTTAACTTCTATGCAGAGTACATCATGAGAAACGCTGGACTGGAAGAAACACAAGCTGGAATCAAGATTGCCAGGAGAAATATCAATCACCTCAGATATGCAGATGACAGCACCCTTATGGCAGAAAGTGAAGAGGAACTAAAAAGCCTCTTGATGAAAGTGAAAGAGGAGAGTGAAAAAGTTGGCTTAAAGCTCAACATTCAGAAAACGAAGATCATGGCATCTGGTCCCATCACTTCATGGGAAATAGATAGGGAAACAGTAGAAACAGTGTCAGACTTTATTTTGGGGGGCTCCAAAATCACTGAAGATGGTGACTGCAGCCATGAAATTAAAAGAGGCTTACTCCTTGGAATAAAAGTTATGACCAACCTAGATAGCATATTCAAAAGCAGAGACATTACTTTGCTGACTAAGGTCCATCTAGTCAAGGCTATGGTTTTTCCAGTGGTCATGTATGGAAGTGAGAGTTGGACTATGAAAAAGGCTGAGCTTTGAAGAATTGATGCTTTTGAACTGTGGTGTTGGAGAATACTCTTGAGAGTCCCTTGGACTGCAAGGAGATCCAACCTGTCCATTCTGAAGGAGTTCAACCCTGGATTTCTTTGGAAGGAATGATGCTAAAGCTGAAACTCCAGTACTTTGGCCACCTCATGCAAAGAGTTGACTCATTGGAAAAGACTCTGATCCTGAGAGGGATTGGAGGCAGGAGGAAAAGGGGACAACAGAGGATGAGATGGCTGGATGGCATCACGGACTCAATGGACGTGAGTCTGAGTGAACTCCGGGAGATGGTGATGAACAGGGAGGCCTGGCATGCTGTGATTCATGGGGTCGCAAAGAGTCGGACACGACTGAGCGACTGAACTGAACTGAATGACCAACCCACAGCAAACATTATCCTCCTTGGTGAAAAATTGAAAGCATTTCCCCTAAAGTCAGGAACAAGACAAGGGTGCCCACTCTCACCACCACTATTCAACATAGTTTTGGAAGTTTTGGCCATAGCAATCAGAGCAGAAAAAGAAATAAAAGGAATCCAAATTGGAAAAGAAGAAGTAAAACTCTCACTGTTTGCAGATGACATAATCCTCTACATCGAAAACCCTAAAGACTCCACCAGAAAATTACTAGAGCTAATCAATGAATATAGTAAAGTTGCAGGATATAAAATCAACACACAGAAATCCCTTGCATTCCTATACACTAATAATGAGAAAATAGAAAGAGAAATTAAGGAAATAATTCCATTCACCATTGCAATGAAAAGAATAAAATACTTAGGAATATATCTACCTAAAGAAACAAAAGACCTGTATATAGAAAACTATAAAACACTGATGAAAGAAATCAAAGAGGACACTAATAGATGGAGAAATATACTACATTCGTGGATTGGAAGAATCAATATAGTGAAAATGAGTATACTACCCAAAGCAATCTATAGATTCAATGCAATCCCTATCAAGCTACCAATCGCATTTTTCACAGAGCTAGAACAAATAATTTCACAGTTTGCATGGAAATACAAAAAAAACCTCAAATAGCCAAAGCAATCTTGAGAAAGAAGAATGGAACTGGAGGAATCAACCTGCCTGACTTCAGGCTCTACTATAAAGCCGCAGTCATCAGGACAGTATGGTACTGGCACAAAGACAGAAATATAGATCAATGGAACAAAATAGAAAGCCCAGAGATAAATCCACACACCTATGGACACTTTATCTTTGACAAAGGAGGCAAGAATATACAATGGATTAAAGACAATCTCTTTGACAAGTCATTTCTTTTAATTCGTTTTTCTTTTTTTCTGTTTCATTTATTTATACCTTTCTATCTTCTCCTCACTTATCCTATCTTCTGCCTCTGTTATTCTACTGTTGGTTCCCTCCAGAGTGTTTTTCATCTCATTTATTGCATTATTCATTATATATTGACTCTTTATTTCTTCTAGGCCCTTGTTAAACCTTTCTTGCATCTTCTCAATCCTTGTCTCCAGGCTATTTATCTGTAACTCCATTTTGTTTTCAAGATTTGGGGTCATTTTCACTATCATTATTTGGAATTCTTTATCAGGTAGATTCCCTATCTCTGCCTCTTTTGTTTGGTTCGGTGGGCATTTATCCTGTTCCTTTACCTGCTGGGTATTTCTCTGTCTCTTCGTCTTGTTTTTATTGCTGAGTTTGATTTGGCCTTTCTGTATTCTGTCAGTTTGTGGACTTCTCTTTATTGTGGAGTTTCCTCGCTGTGGGTGGGGTTGTACAGGTAGCTTGTCAAGGTTTCCTGGTTAGGGAATCTTGTGTTGATGTTCTGGTGGGTGGAGCTGGATTTCTGCTCTCTGGAGTGCAATGAAGTGTCCAGTAATGAGTTATGAGATGTCAATGGTTTTGGAGTGACTTTGGGCAGCCTGTATATTGGAGCTCAGGGCTGTGTTCCTGTGTTGCTGGAGAATTTGTGTGGTATGTCTTGCTCTGGAACTTGTTGGCCCTTGGTTGGTGCTTGGTTTCAGTGTAGGTATGGAGGCGTTTGATGAGCTCCTACCAATTAATGTTCCCTGGAGTTAGGAGTTCTCTGGTGTTCTCAGAATTTGGACTTAAGCCTCCTGCCCCTGGTTTTCAGTCTTATTCTTACAGTAGCCTCGTGACTTCTCCATCTATACAGCACCAATGATAAAACATCTAGGTTAGAGATGAAGAGTTTTTCCACAGTGAGGGACACCCAGAGAGGTTCAAAGAGTTACATGGGGAAGAGAAGAGGGAGGAGGGAAATAGAGGCAACCAGGAGGAGAAGAGGGGGAATCAAAAAAGGAGAGAGCAAGCTAGGCAGTAATCACTTCCTTGTGTGCTCTCCACAGTCTGGACTGCTCAGAGATGTTCATGGAGTTATACAAAGGAGAGAAGAGGGAGGAAGGAGACAGAGGTGGCTAGGAGGATAAAGGAGGGAATCAAAAGGAGAGAGACAGATCCAGCCAGTAATCAGTTCCCTAAGTGTTCTCCACAGTCCAGAACACACAAAGAGATTCACAGAGTTGGGTAAAGAAGAGAAGGGGGAAGGAGGAGATAGAGGGGACCTGGTGGAAAAAGAGGAGAGTCCAAAGGGGGAGAGAGCAGTCAAGCCAGTAATCTTGCTCCCAAGTAAAAATGGGTACTGAAGATTGGGTTCTTAAAGGTACAAAATTGATAACAAATACCAAAAAGCAAAGATTAAAAATCTAGAGTAGAGGTTGGATTCTCAAAAAAACAATATTAAAGAAAAAAGTCACAAAAATTATAATATATATATATATATATAAAGTTTGCTTTAAAAAATAGAGTCTTTTTTTGCAAAGTAACAGGGGTTGCACAGAGTCGGACATGACTGAAGCTACTTGGCAGCAGTAGCAGTAGGTTATAAAAATGAAAATTAAAAGAGTAATGGACTTAAAATTTTTTTAATTTAAAGAATGATAATAGTAAAAATATATCTAGGACTTTCTCTGGTGTTGTTGTGGACAGTGTGGGGTTAGTTCATTTTCAGATAGTTCCTTGATCCAGCTTATACGTCTGAAAATCTACAGGCCCCTTCCTATGTAGTCGGTGCTAACTACAGGGTTTTAACCTATTGCACCTGTCACTTCCAAGGCGGTTCCCTCTGTTTTAGCTTCTGTTTGCTGCTCTCTTCAGTGTCTAATTTCCACCCTGACACAAGGGGGCGGTGGTGGACACTTTTTTAGGCTTACTTGTTCAGTTGTGCTGTGGGGAGGGAGGAACACTGCAAACAAATAACACTGGCATGTGCTCGCCTTGTCTCAGCCACACTGGGTTTGCCCCCGCTCACGGCATGTGCGCTTTTCCTGTCTACACTGCTTAGGCTCTAGGTTGCTCTGCCAGGAACTGTCTGAGGCTGGCCCTGGGTTGAATGCACTTCCCAGGTCTAAGCCGCTTAGGTTTAGGCACTTGGGTAGTCCTCAGAGGTGCAGACTCGGTTGGGCCTGCGTTTTGTGCCCTTCCTGGGTCTGAGCAACTCAGGTGACCAGGTGTTTGGCAAGAGTGGTCCCTGCGACTTATCGCCTCCCCCGTCCCTGCCACTCAGTTTTCTGGGTGTACAACCAGTACACCTACTCAGATGTGCCGTGTGTCTCTTCTGGGGAGCTGATCTCTGGCTGTGACCCTCCCAGTGGATGTCGACCATCCAGAGTCCCAAGAAGTCTTGGTTAGCAACGAAGCCTGCTTGCAGTTTGGTAGATGATACCTCTCTGGGGCCGCAATTGCCCCCTTCTGGCTCTGGCTGCCCTCGCCTGCCTGTCTGTCTCCGGCGGGGGATGGGCCGGTCCACAGCCGGCTAGCTCTGCTCAGTCCTTTGTTCTGTGAGCAGGCCTGGCGGTATCTTAGGTTAGGGCTTTCGCAGTGTTTCCTGGTGTTTGGAAACTTCTCTTTTTTTTAAGACTCCCTTCCTGGGATAGATCTCCGTCCCTACCTCTTTTGTCTCTCTTTTTATCTTTTATATTTTTTCCTTCCTCCTTTCGAAGACAATGGGCTGCTTTTCTGGGTGCTTGATGTCCTCTGCCAGCATTCAGAAGTTGTTTTGTGGAATTTACTCAGCATTCAGATGTTCTTTTGATGAATTTGTGGGGGAGAAAGTGGTCTCCTCATCCTATTCCTCGGCCATCTTATGACCGCCCCCTGGATCGAGCTTTAGATGCAGCATCTCAGTGCAACAGAAAGGACTTGGGAGTCGGACCCTCCACCCCCGCCCCCCACCCCCCGCCGGCTGTGTGACCTTGAACAAGTCACTTACCTCCTGAGGCTCAGTTTCCACATCTGCAAAGTGTCCCTCCCTCACGGGGAGAACCCGCAGCATAGGGTCAGTGTACACTGAAGGTACTCCCTAAATGGGGATTCACAGGGCTTTCTTAGGCTTCTGTTCATGAGTCTCTGAGAAGGTCCCTGGCAAGTCACTGTCAGTAATGGTGGAGCTCTGGGTCCCCTTGGGAAGGACACGATCCTGGTAACCATATCTTCCAGGGGGCAGAAAGGTTCCCTGTGGCTCCAACAAGCAGGCTGATCATTCACTCAGCCTCAGCGCTCCCAAGGGATGCCATCTCATCTCATTCAAATGCTTCATTTGAACAATCTCATTTATTCCTACCACATTTTTAAGCCCTCAGAGTTTCATATTAATAATGATAATACCAACAACTAATATTTATTGAGCACAGAGTGCTGAACACTTAACAAGTACCAAGCACTGGCCTAAGCAGTTTATAAACATCATCTCATGGACCCTGAACCATTAGGACTACTTCAGAGCTGGACAGTCAGGGTCCTGCTATGGACCCCCTGCCTTAGAGGGTCTGTCTTTGGCTCTCCTCCCTACAGGTAAGGAGACTGAGAGTCATGAAGACACATTCACCCAGAACTCTTTATCTGTTCCTCTCCTACTTACCCCAGTGAGACAAGGCTTTGAGTACTGGGGACCAACTCCAGGGCCTGTGTGGGCCTCTTCCCCAGGTCAGTCCTGCCTGAGGGTGGACCATGCCAGCAGTCTGCGTGCTCCTTGACCTGAGGGATGGAGGAATTCAAGGAAGGGGGATGTGTGGGTAGGGACCGGGCACTAGGGTTTTGATGTCTGCAGAATGGAATGGAGCCAGGGGTGGAAGAAAAGGGATGAACTTACAGGCTAACCTTCCATCTTTCCTTTTGCCCAGATGAGGATGCCAAGGTTTGGGAGACTCAATGGGTTGCTCAGAGACACAAGGCTCATAGGCAGCAGAACTGGGACCTGAATTTGGGGCTGCTGGGCTTAGAGTTCATGCTCATGCCTTTGGTAGATGGATGGGACAGAGAGAAGGCTGCAGGTACTCCAGCCCCACACCCAGGAATAAAAGGTCCCCGGCCTGGGCCTTGTGCTTTAAAGAGCCTACTTATCCAAACACTCAAAACACAAATTTATTGAAGAATACATGGGGGTTGCTGTCACTCACAATCGAGTACTTGTTTGGCACAGTCTAATTAATTAACCCTAAACACTAGCTCTTGTGTCTAACATGGGTCCCTAAGAAAATACTCCTCCACCTCTTGTCCTATGTCCTCAGAATGACAAAAAGTGAATTGAAGACCTTAACAGACACCTCACCAAAGAAGATCTAAACAGATGCCACAGCAGCATATGAAAAGATGCCCCACACCACATGTCTTCAGGGAAATGTAAAACAATGAGATACTGCTACACACCTATGGGGACGGACAAAGTCCAGAAGAGCAACCACACCAAACGCTGGCAAGGATGGGCAACAGGAACTCTCATTTGTTGCTGGTGAGTTTGGCCCCTCCTAGACTGGTTACTCCATTTCTTTGGAGAGTATCTCACAGTCTCAGCCTGGGGCAACATGGCAGATCCAAACAAACAGAAGTGAAGGAGGTCATGTCTCGGCTCTCCAGCTTTATCCCCCTTCAGTCACCATCCTGGTTGCTGTGCTTGCCTCTTCTTTCCCTCTCCCAATTTGACTTCCCAACTAAACAGAATAAAATAGCCACCCCACCCTGTGGACGTCTCTACTTCTTGATCTGAGCTGTGGCTTTCTCTCCTTCCATCCACCCATAAATGTGATTTGACTCCTTTTGATATTCCAGAAAAATGTTAAAATCTGATCCATTAATCCAAGTCATCCTCCCCAACACCAAGTCCCTGTTGTCTTCTGAGTTTTTCTTTCCATGGATATTCAGGAGGAAGGAGAGGTAAAATGCATGTATGTCCTCAGCCTTCCATCTTGAACCAAATATCTGGGCTCAGCTCTTTATTTTTATTTATTTATTTATCTTTGCTGCATTAGGTCTTAGCTGTGGCACCAGGACTCTCTAGTTGTGGCACACTGGCTTAGTTGCTCTGCAGCATGTGGGACCTTAGTTCCCCAACAGGGATCGAACCCATATCCCCTGCATTGCAAGGTGGATTCTTAACCACTGGACCACCAGGGAAGCCCCTGTACTCAGCTTTTTATTGGTATTATTTGAATGCCTGCAAAAACCTTGCTGGATAGCAACAATTATGTTAATTCTACAGGTAAAGGAACTAGACTCAGAGAAGTTAAAGACCTTTTCCCTACTCAGGCAAGACCAGCTGAGAGGAATGCCTGAAGACCAGGAGGGAAAATGAGCTGGGGCAAAGGCCAAAGTGAAAAGGGGGCAAACTGGTTACATATGACCCTGAATGGTTAACACACCTGAGCAGTTCAAGAAACCAAGGAACGCGATTTGAAGTCAGGGAAAAAAAGCTTTCTCATGGCAGAGTTGCCTGGAGCAGGAAAACGCCGTGTTAGCAGGCTGACACAATACGGATTGTGCTCCTGTGTTGCCCAAGGGACAATGGAGACCTCAGAGAGGCTGTGACAGACGCTGGACCTGCTCAGGTCATGCTCCGACTTGGACGGAGACCAGAGCAAGGTTTGATGGGGAAGGAACGGAGCCCAGGTCACCGGGTGGGGAGGGAAGTTCCTCATGTGAACTGCAGGGGGCGCTCCAGACCCAGACGCAGGAGCATACTGAGTCCTCTCGGAGCCTTAGTGAATTGCACAGACTTGTTTCAACTTCAGTCTGGCTGGGTTTGGAGCCCAAGAAATCCCAGTAAGGGGCTAGAATCCTTAGTCACCTCTGGGGGAGGATAAATCAGTTCTCCAAAGGCCTTAACAAGGCGCAAAGCACCTAGATTCACAGGCGTAAGGATTTTAAAAATCATTTGGCAATAACAAGGACAGAACTCTAGTATTCTTGCCTGGGAAATCCCATGAACAAAGGAGCCTGGTGGTCTACCGTCTGTGGGGTAGAGTCAGACACGACTTAGCGACTTAAAACAACAACTGTATACACAGGGAACTCTGCTCAAAAGTATGTGGCAGCCTGGAAGAGAGGGGAGTTTGGGGGAGAATGGATACATGTATATGTATTTGCTTTCCACCTGAAGCTATCACAACATTGTTAATCGACTGTACTTCAATGTAAAATAAAAAATTTTTAAAAATTAAAGAATAATTTGGCAATATATTGATATGTCAAAGAACCATAAAATCATTTTACCCATTTGCCCCAGTGGTTTCACTTCTGGAAATCTATTCTAAGAGTTCACTGCAAAGTCAGGGGAGAAAAAAAAAAAACAACTACACTCACTCATAGAAAGTTTCATTTTCACTATTTACATTATGAAAAACTGGAAATAACTTCAATTCCATGAAGTTGCTTAAGTAAGCCATGGTCTGTGCACACAAGAGGATATAACCCATTAAAAATGCAAAAACACAGAAAATGATTACAGCCACAATCTTAAATATTAGGCTACAATTCATTATGCAGGATTTTTTTTTGAAAAAGAAAAACATACCAAATATGGAAATGAACTATACTAAAATATCAACAGTGGTTGTGTTCAGATCATAGATGAAATTCTTTACTTTTCCACTTTTCTATTACTCTGAAATATCCAACATTTACTGAAGTAGCATTTTTTAAACAAATACTGTTTGAAAAGGAAAAAATGTGTACTTTGAGCCAGAAATTCTACTTCAAGGAATGTAGTGTCTTAAGAAAAAAATTATGAATGGACACACTCAAAAGATGCCAAGATGTTTATCACAGTATGAAGTATAACAGTGAAGATTTGAAAACAACAAAAATGTTTCAAACTTGGGGACTGGTTAATAAAATTGTGCTCATCTTACTGTGGGTTGATTTTTTTATTATTATTAAATGCCTCCTCACCCAGACTGTGGGTTCTTGGAGAAGAAAGACACTGTTCCACTCACCTTTGTGTCTGCTCAATAAATATTTGCAGTATGAAAGGGTTCACCACTAAATGACTCATTAGGCAAAGGAAGATGCTGGGAACCACAGAATAACTTCAATAATACATACTTAAATCAACCTCTTTTCCTGACCCACCCTTCAAAGGTGTTCCACAAAAAGAGTAAATCCAAAGTTGGGCGCTCTCAGTTCTCACATTGATTTATTCACTCAACAATCAAAGGACATTTCAGGTGTACAGGGAGCTTTGCTAGGCACAGAATCAGGGAGAGAGGAAGGAATTGCTTCTTCCAGCTTCAGCCTTCTGGGACCTCAGAGTCCACTGGGGAGACTGTAAGACTACCTTGTACCCTTCTATGGAGCAGAAAGTATCCAGACAAACCCCTGGAGAAGTTCTAAAGAGGGCAATACATTTTGTTGTAGACAAGAGTGAAGACTTTCTGAAGGAGGTGGCTTTGAAAGTTACATAGGATTTTAAACAGGTAGAAATCATGGGCAGGAAATTCCAGGAAGTGGCAAAAGTATGAGCAGAAGCATGGAAGCAGGTGAGCTTGGGGCACATTTTTGGGTTAGCATGGACTGCATTTGGTTGCCAGGGTAGGTAGGGGGCAGACCATGAAGAGATAGGAGAAGTAGGTGAAAGGGAACTGGCATCCATCATTTGCTAGTTCCAGATCCTGGAAGATTCCTGAACAGAGAAGGGTTCACTGAGCACTGTTTAGTGAGCAGCTATCATGTGTTAGGTGATCTGCACGAAGAATCTCACTTATTGTGCTGGAGAGGGTGTGGAGAAAAGGGAACCCTCTTAGAATGAAATAATGCCATTTGCAGCAACATGGATGGACCTAGAGATTACCATAATAAGTGAAGTAAGCCAGAGAAATGCAAATAACATATCACTTAGATGTGGAATCTAAAATATGACATAAAAGAACATATCTATAAAACACATGGTACTCAAAATACATAGGAAAGACCCAGCAAATGGTGAACAGTATCCGTATTAGTCACCAGCAGTTATCTGGTCAAACTATGTGAAAACTGGGGAGAGATTTCCTTGAGTTCAGAAAGCTAGTTTTTGAAAGAGCTGGAACTAGGAACCATGGGGCTCTTAGACCAGAGCCCATTCCTCTGCTTCAGCTGCCCCTGTGAACAATATTACTCTTTTAACAATTACTCTGGGCTTCCCTGGTGGCTCAGATGGTAAAGCGTCTGCCTGCAATGTGGGAGACCTGGGTTCAATCCTGAATGTCCAGACCTCTCCAAGAAACGACTTTCTTTGCAAATGAGCATGTTTGCAACCTCTTTTGGGTACACTGCTGTTTACTCAGGCTCCTAAACTCTTGGCCAACTTTCAGTCCCAGGATAATAAATTGGGAAACTCTTTAAGAGAGCAATGCAACAGTCTTAATACTGCACTGAACCAATTTCAGCCAGGGGTGGGACTTGTTGGGCTTGTTTCTGAGATCACCTGGGGATTTTCCATCCATTAGTTGGTGTGATCCTAAGTGATCTTCACCCCTCAACCCATCTGATCCTGCCTCCTGGCTCCAATCTCATTTAAAAGATAAGTATCTCCGTGCCCTCCCTTCTCCCAGGAGGCACTGGGATTGGGTGCAGGGCTCAGGGTGAGGATTGATGTCTGTGACTCAGCTGGTCCAAGCCAATGCCTGTAAACCTATGTCAATCAGAGGGAGCTGCCGTTCGGGAAGCCCAGAACTGAGGCTAACAATGGAGCTGGGTGTCAGGTAGGAGCTCTAGGGATCCCAGGCTCCTGCAGAGTCCTCACCTGACCTCGTGAGTCTCAGATTTATTTGCAAACAGAAAGAGCCAACATAGTTAAGGCCCTGCTCGGAAAGCTTTCCAAGTGCCTCCCAATTTAACCTGCTGAAAAAACTGTCACCATTTTACCCTTAAGCAACCCAAGACACAGAAATGCTAGCAACTTACTCGTCACTTGTCACCTTACTAGTCAGGGTCAGAGTCAGATTGTGACCTGAAACGGGCTGGCACCTGGGACCCTTTGCTGCGGTGCTTGTACATGGACAAATGTCTTTAAGCAACAAGATACAAGTCAACTATAAGAGACCAAAAATAATTGCCTGTGTATGCAATTGGGGAAAATTATGAACAAGATGCAAGACAAAAAACCAGCGACTTGCCTGGTGGTCCAGTGGTTAAGAGTCAGTAAAGAGTCCACCAGCCAATGAGAGCGACATGGGTTCGATCCTTGGTCTAGGAAGATCCCACATGCAACTAAGGGGCAACTAAGCCCATAAGCTGTAATTACTGAAGCTCACACACCCTACAGCCTCTGTTCTCCAACAAGAGAAGCCACCACAATGGGAAGCCCACACACCGCAACTAGAAGAGTAGCCCCCGCTCATCACAATTAGAGAAAATCAAGGCACAACAATAAAGACCCAGCACAGCCAAAAATTATTAAATGAAAATGAAAATAAAGGAAAAATGACCAAAAACCCACACAGCACCATCAAAGGCAGACCACCTAGGCCATCCCTCTGGCCCGACATATGGATCCCCTCCTACCCTCACCCCATAGGAGGAACCAGCTTGCCCCCTCTCAGGGAGTAAGCATGGGAATCTGTCACTTGTTATTGCTCCCCACTGCTGCAGCAGGAACCCTAAAAAGCCTTGCCTAAATTTTTTGTCTGGTCTCATCAATTTCTATTGACTAAGGAGGTTAAGAACCTTTCGATAACAAAGGCAACAGCTTGAATTCAGAGCCACTCATTCATTTATTCAATAAATATCTCCTGAATGTCTCCGATGTACAGGACACTGTTCCAGGCCCTTTATATGTCCACGAACAAAAGAAATGAATTCTTCATCAGATTGCAGTGATTAAATTTTAGCAGGGGGGGAGATAGCAATAAGCTTTACAAATGAATTATTTAGTTCACTAAGAGGTGTTAAATGCTATGAAAAAAGAAAAGACAGAGCAAAGTATAGGGGACCGAGGTATGTGTTGCCATTTTAAACAGGGTGATCACGGAGGTGATCAAGATTTGAGCTTCATGGAGGCAGCAAGATTTGAGATTAGAAGAAAAGAAAGAAGGGAGTGAGCCATGTGGATATCTGGGGAAGGAGCATCACAGGCATAGGGAACACAAAATAAATTTACACTGAGAATTAACAAGGGGTCAGAGGGAAATGAAGGTGAGGTGATGGGGAACTTTCTGGAGTGACGCACCTACGTGAAATGCTCTTTGGAGGTCACAGAAACTGAGAAAGAAGGATGAGAAGCCTGGTTCTGTGAAGAATTGGCAAGTAGGGCTGGGCAGGAGGATGTTTCAGTAGAATGTTGTGGCTTTCAGATCTCTCAAAATCCTGGCCACCCTTGGGTGTGGGTGATATATTAAGAGTCTACAGAGAAACAGAACCGTAGGCAATGTACACATACAGAGTGACTAGGACTTGACATACTGAATTATGGAGGCTGAAATGTCCCAACATCTGCCGTCTGCAGGCTGGAGATCCAGTAAAGCCAATGGTGAAATTCAATCCGAGTCTGGAAGGCTGGGAATGGAGAAGTCTATGTTCCCAGTCCAAGTTCAAAGGCCCGAGAACCAGGAGTCCAAGGGCAGGAGAAAATAGATGTCTGAGATGAGGCAGAGAGCAAATTCACCCTTGCTCTACTTCTTTGTTCTACCTAGACCCTCATGGGGTGACATCCACCCACAATGGTAAAGGTTATCTTTACTCAGTCTTCTGATTCAAATGTTAATCTCTTCTGGAAACGTCATCACAGATAGCTAGGAATAACATTTAATCAGCTTTCTGGACATCCCTGAGCCCAGTCAGGTTAACAAGATTAGCCCTCAGGGTGAGAGATGGTTCTCCTAGCTCTGAAACCTCAATTCTGAGGAAATCTGAGCAGTCCAAGGGGAAATGGCAGGCGGACAGCTTGGCTTGAATGTTAGGTTGCACACCTAACCTGGCACTAAAACTTCCAGATAGGGAGACCTTGAGTACTGTCAAGGTTAGGGCCCAGGCCAGAGAAGTCTAAGGCCCGAGTGCTCTTAGGCAAAACGGAAACAAACAGTGACTCGAGGTGGTGAGCTCTTCAGTTGAAATTGCCTGAAGCCACCGTTGAGAGTCTTCCCTGGCGGCTCAGATGGTAAAGCATCTGCCCGCAATGCGGGAGACCCGGGTTCGATCCCTGGGTTGGGAAGATCTCCTGGATAAGGAAATGGCAACCCACTCCAGTACTCTTGCCTGGAGAATCCCATGGACAGAGGAGCCTGGTAGGCTCCAGTCCATGGAGTCACAAAGAGTCGGACACACCTGAGCAATTTCACTCACTCACTGTTGAGAAGCCACCCGGGCTTCACGTTAAATACCTTGGGGTTATTGTTGTTTGGCCACTAAGTCATGTCCAGATAGGAGATGATAGTGTCTTCTCTTTGAACTTTTTTTTTCTTCCTTCTTTTTCCTCTTCCTTCAACTTTATCGAAACTGAAGACTCATGACCCAACACATGCAAAGCCTAGAGAAAGCTTAGCTCACTCCTTGACTGAGGCCCTTTGGAGGTCCCCTGGAAGCTAATATTTTTGAGGGTGCAGAGTTTCCAACCAACATTTTCAAGTGCTTGTCCAGCTCTGATTTAAAAGAGGCTCAGCTTTGCCAGGGGGGAACGGAGTAGGGCCTGGTCTCTCCTGGTGAGTCTCAGTCGCTCCATCTTCCTGGGAAGCAGCCTCAGGACCACCTCCAAAGCGGGAGGGCTGCAAATGCTCCACAGATATTGACCCTTTAATCAAGAGGAATTGATAAGAGGCCAGGCAAGGCTTTATTGGGTTCAGGCTGCAGCATGAGGTAGTGAGAATAAGAAATGGGTGTCCTTGCTCGTTCTCCCAGGAGGTGGGCCGGTTCCTTAAATGGATGAAGTTAGGGGCGGCTCTGGTTGGGCCAGAGGGGTGGCTTAGGTGTGCTGTGCGCAGGGATCATGCACAGTGCCCTGATTTTGCTGTGTGCGGGGTTGTTTCAGTCGTGTCTGACTCTTTTCGACCCCATGGACTTCAGCCCACCAGGCTGCTCTGTCCATGAGATTCTCCAGGCAAGAGTACTGGAGTGGGTTAAGCCCTCTTCCAGGGCATCTGCTCTGGGCACCTCGAAAAGGGCAGTCAGTTTGTGGCCCTCCTGTATCTCATTGTTCCTAATCGCCTCAACTGTGCATGCATGGTTATCTATAGTTTCGTACAGTTTCTTTGTAAATGAAGAGACATTTGTCCAGGGCAGGCACTCTGGTAGAGAGTCCCAGGTGCCAGCCTATCCCAGTATTTCTTTTTTAAAAAGTGGAAGGCGGGTGTGAGAGGTGATCAGGTCTCTTTGGGAGGACTTGTGGAGGCACTTCCATTCTTGGGGAGGCAACAGGTAGTCGCTGTGTAGTCGCGAGGTCAAGTCCAACTCTGCTATCCCATGACTGTAGCGTCCATGGAATGCACGAAAGTGAAAGAGGAGAGCGGAAGAAGTTGGCTTAAAACTCAACATTCATAGCATCCAGTTCCATCACATCATGGCAAACGGATGGAAAATGATGGAAACAGGACAGACTTTATTTTCTTGGGCTCCAAAACTACTGCAGATGGTGACTGCAGCCATGAAATTAAAACACGCTTGCTCCTTGGAAGAAAAGCTGTGACCAACCTGCTGCTGCTGCTGCTAAGTCGCTTCAGTCGTGTCCGACTCTGTGCGACCCCATAGACAGCAGCCCACCAGGCTCCCCGATCCCTGGGATTCTCCAGGCAAGAACACTGGAGTGGGTTGCCATTTCCTTCTCCAATGAATGAAAGTGAAAAGTGAAAGTGAAGTCGTTCAGTCGTGTCCGACTCTTAGCTACCCCATGGACTGCAGCCCACCAGGCTCCTCCATCCAAGGGATTCTCCAGGCAAGAGTACTGGAGTGGGGTGCTCTAGAAAGCATATTAAAAAGCAGAGACATTATTTTGCCAACAAAGGTCCATCTAGTCAAAGCTATGGTCTTTCCAGTAGTCATGTATGGATGTGAGAGTTGGACTGTGAAGAAAGCTGAGCGCTGAAGAATTGATGCTTTTGAACTATGGTGTTGGAGAAGACTTTTGAAAGTCCCTTGGACTGCAAGGAGATCAAACCAGTCACTCCTAAAGGAAATTAGTCCTGAATATTCATTGGATGGAATGATGCTGAAGCTGAAACTCCAATACTTTGCAAAGAACGGACTCAGTGGAAAAGACCTGGATCCTGGGAAGGATTGAAGGCAGGAGGAAAAGAGGATGACAGAGGATGAGATGGTTGGATGGCATCACCAACTCTATGGACATGAGTTTGAGCATGCTCTGGGAGTTGGTGATAGACCGGGAAGCCTGGCATGCTGCAGTCCACAGGGTCACAAAGAGTCTGATAACAACCGAGCAACTGAACTGAACTGAACTGACTGCAGCCCAACAGACTCCTCTGCCCATGGGATTTTCCAGGCAAGAATACTGGAGTGGGTTGCCATTTCCTCCTCTAGGGGATCTTCCCAACCTAGGGATTGAACCCACGTCTCCTGTATTGCAGGCAGATTCTTTAACTGCTGAGCCACTGGGGAAGCCCCTTAATGCAGGTTTCCTGGGAAAAATTTTGTTTTGTTTACTGTCTCTAGATGAGCCTTCCCTCTGTGAGGCCCAATACAACCATGTGAGAGGTGCTTACACTACAAGTAGAAGTGAGGCCACCCCGTGTTCGGGGCTGGGCAGGGGTGGGGTGGGAGGTCACCATGTGGCTGCCCTTTCTGAAACACCATCAGCAACCCTTTCTCCTCCTTCTGTAACCCTTGGCCAGTTGTCTAATGCTGTCCTTTGCTCCTCCATTCCCTAGGGATTAAGTGTGCTGACTTGCTGAGTGAGGACCCAGTCTTATAACAAAGAACATGGACTGTTCTGTGTCCAGCTTCTGTGGCTGCAGGCCCCATCACGCCAATCTCTGCTCTTGTGGTCACATCGCCCCCTCCTCTTCTCGTCTCTGTGGACCTTCTAAGCATGCTCATCACTGGATTTAGGGCCTATGTGGATAATCCAGGATGATCTCATCTCAAGATTTTTAATTGAATTACATCTGCAAAGCCCTCCTTTCCAAATAAAGTAATAACCACAGATTCTAGGATTTGGATTTGACATTGATATCTCTTGAGCGGCCAGTTTTCAGCCAACCACACGTGCAAGGGTCTCTGAGAAACTCAGCAGGAGGAACAGATAAAAGGAGAGAGGCTTCCCTCTGAAGCTGAGATGCAGCCACCTAGCATCACCACCCCTCCTCCCAAAACTCCCGCTGGTCACCCCAGTCCTGGGCTGCAGGGCTCCCAGAGCAGGTCCTTCCCAAGACAGTTTGTGAGGGCCCTTGGGTGGGGGCGGGGTGTGTTCTCTCCCCATCAGACAGGGAATCCTGGAGCAGCGGAATGGCTCAGCGCACCCTGGGAATCCCAGAATAAGGGATAACGGCGGTGGAGAGGATGAGAAGCAGGAAAGGGTTGGGAAATTAAAAAGCCTTTTGCTCTCCCTCTGCCTTCAGAGGCGGGAAGTGAGCACTTTCTGCGAGGAGGCGGCTGCAGCGGTGGACAAGGGCGGACAGGCGGGCGGGGAGTGTTCCCTGTACACACGGTGGGAAGTACGTGACTGCGCGCGCACCCGGCTGTGCACACGGCAGCGGGACGGGGTCGGGGGAGCGCCCCGGCCGTGCACACGGCGCGGGACACACGGCAGGGGTGCGGGGAGCGCTGCCGCAATGCGCGCCTCCGCGCCGACTTGTGCTCCCGGATGAAGAGAGGAGGCGCGCGCACCTAGAGGGCTGTGCCAACGCGCCCCCGCCTGGGGCTATAAAAGTCTCGCCACCTGCTGCCGCCAGTGCATCCAATTGCCCTAGAAGCCGATTCGCCTCCTTCGGTGGTCGCTCCTCTCCGGCATGGACCCTGAGACCTGCCCCTGCCCTACTGGTGAGCCCCCGCCCCCGCCCTGCGGCACCGCGCGCCCCTTTACTTGCAAAGAACCCTACGCCTTTGCTCAAGGACGTTTGGGGGAAGGGACCCTTATTTCCCATTTTGAATTTCTTGAAGGATGGGCATGGCTATATCCCAAAGGGCATTGAGGCTGAGTACCCCATCTCCTTTTAGGCCTGGCCCCACCCCGAGTTCTAACCCTTCTTGTGCCCCCCTCCCCCAGGCGGCTCCTGCACCTGCTCCGACTCCTGCAAGTGCGAGGGCTGCACATGTGCCTCCAGCAAGAAGAGTGAGTGCGGGGACCCCTCTGCGCGCCCCCCCTACCGGTCCTCCCCTGAGCACCACGCCTGTCCACGTAGGCACGGAGCGGCCCCTCGGCCGGCTGTGACACTGAGTTGACTCTAACGGGAACAGAACCACCCAGAGGCCTGAAGACTCAGTTGCAGGCCCTCTTTCAGTGATTGTTACCTTGGGCCCAGACAATTGTTTGTGGATTCCTGGAAGGTTCTAATGGGCAGTTAGGATACAGAACTGCTCTCTTGAGCCCACCGCTCCCCTCCAGATCTCCAGCGCCTGGGGAAACATTAGTGAGGCCGGGGGTTAGCTCTGGAGTTGGGGTCCCTTGGGCCCTCTTGGCCTTTGTGAATCCCCTCAATTTTACCTCCCCTGAATCTCCCCCAAAGCAGTGCAATACGCAGGGGAAAGGCACCCTTGTTTGTGAATTACACTAGGCATACGCCCTCCACGAATCTCCTGACCCCTACACTTGCACCATATCTGCCCCTACAGGTTCGTCATTTCCCCTGGATGTTTTCTCCTTAAGGCCTGGTTCCCCCTACTGTCGGCCTCACTCCACCGTCCCCAGGGCTCCTGGGCTCATAGATGGGGCTGTGGGCTAGTTACTGTGTACCCTTCCCCCATGGGAGCCCAGTGTGTAGCTGACACACCAGAGTTGCTGAGTCAACCCAGGTGTAAGACTAGGAAGTGGGGGGCAGTGACCTCTGGCACCCCTCCTTTCCCCCCTTCCTTTTGATGGGGACAGGTCGGGGAGGACAAGCCATCAGACTGGGCGTTCCCCATTTTATCTGCAGGCTGCTGCTCCTGCTGCCCCGCAGAGTGTGAGAAATGTGCCAAGGACTGTGTGTGCAAAGGTGGAGAGGGGGCCGAAGCTGAGGAGAAGAAGTGTAGCTGCTGCCAGTGAGGACATGCCCACTGTCCCGTGTGAAACGTGTGTAAATAGTGCTGGGTGGCCCAGTGCCACCTGCCCTGTGGTAAGGCCCAGCAGTGTGTCCCTTTCTCTGCAAGGCACTGGCAAGTGACAATAAATCCTATGAATGGCATTAGCCAAGGACTGGTCTCTTCTTAAAGGGGAAGGATGCCAGGGCGGGGGTGGGTGTAGGGTGGGGGTGGAAGGAGCCTCATCAGAAGAACTGCCCAGTTGGAAGATAAAATCGGGAGATTGGCCACTGGTCTTTTTGGGACTGGGAGGACATCCTCCCACCTTCAGATGGCACATGACCCTCCTGCCAAGTCAAGCTGAACTCTGGGAAAAGAGGGGAGACCAGACTCATATGGGTCTGTTTCTTTTTCTGCTTCTCAGCTTCACAGTCTGCATTTGTACAATGGGACTTGTTGCTGTTGCTGTTTTCGTTAAGTCGTGTCCAACTCTTTGCGACCCCGTGGACTGTAGCCCTCCAGCCTCCTCTGTCCATGGGATTTTCCAGGCAAGAATACTGGGGTGGGTTGCCATTTCCGTCTCCACAGGAACTTCCCGACTCAGGGATCAAACCTGCATCTCCTGCTTGGCAGGCGGATTCTTTGCCACTGACCCACCTGAGAAGCCAATGGGGTTGGGGGAAGTTAAAACCAGACCCCAGCCCCAAAGCCCTGCAGTTTCTGCAATTTTCTAGCCACTCCTGCAAAGCTGCCTGTTTTCAGAGTCATCGGAGGCGAGGCCAGGAGGCCCCGGGGCCTGTCTTGGCAGACTGTCATCTGTGTTTCCAAGGTCACCACTCTGAATAGCCTGTCTCCCTAAACAGATTGTTCCGCTCCTTTTCAAACCTTCTCATTTGGCAATTTGTGTCCAGCTCCTTCCTTCTTCAAGGGGAGGTAGGGTACTGAGAGCTTTAATCCACAGTGGCTGTGGCATAATCCTTGATGAAAGGGAACACTCTGGTCTACCTGGGTTGAATGGAAAAGAAAAAGTCCTGGGAAAGAAAAATATCCCAGCTAAGAGAATAGAATGCTATAAACATGTCAGTTTTCCTCCATGTTTATTTCATCAGAATGGTCCATTCAAAAGTCCACCAGGATTTTTTTTTTTTACCTAATAGGCTGTTTTGAAAAGAAAACAGTAAAAGAAAAGCCAAGCCAGTTTTGAAACAACAAAAAAGGCCTGCTCTAGCCCCACGGCAGGACTTGTTCTAAAGCTCTTGGAATTGGTGTTGGCTCAGGAATAGATCAATTGGACAGAAAGGATGGTTCAAAAATAGATCCCAGTGCAGCTGCAAGTAAGTGATTAATTCAGTGGTGAAAAGATACACTAGTTAGTGAAAAGTGTTGAAAAAACTGCCTACCCCTGTGCCTATCAGATAAATAATTTTCAATTGACTTAAATATCCAGGAGCAAAATCAAAGCTATAAAAGAATTTGGAAGAGGGAAACAGGACCATGCTGAGTACTATGGGGTGGAGATACCTTCCCCCCCCACACCCCCCGCCCATCCCTGCCCTGGCCTCACCCTATGGCTTGTGAGATCCTAGTTCCCCATCAAGGATGGAACCCATGTCCCCTGCAGTGGAAGCACAGAGTGCTAACCACTGGACCACCAGGGAATTCTGGGGGTGACTCTCTTAAATAAGACACCAAAAAGATTAATACATGTGAGATTATTTTGTGCAAAATTCTATTAAGGACACTATCTTACTTGATCCATACAACCCTAGGAGAAAGGTATGACTATTTTACCCATTTTACAGATGGGCCAATAGGTCTTGGAGTAAAATTTGTATGTGGTCTGTTGAAAGATAAACTGGGGCATATTAACATTTTTAAGAGCTGATTTGAGCAAATACCTATTCCAACTGGGCAGCACTGAATGTAGCAGATAGATAGGAGCTCTGAGGAACTGCACAAAATGGAAGACTTTTATAGCCAGCAAGACACAAGGAAGTTATAACAGGCAGAAAAGCTGGTTGGTTATTGCAGTTACTTTCCTTCAGCGGGTGGCAGGGCTTTCTCATGAAGATTACCCAACTCGTGCTGATCAGATGATTCCTGAATGGTTAAAAATTCCATTTCTGGAGCCGAAGTCTCTGGTGACATGGAGCTTAGCATAAGCAACTCCATTTTGAGTCTGCTGTCCTGTGTTTCAGTTCAATTCAGTCGCTCAGTCGTGTCTGACTCCTTACAACCCCCGGAATCGCAGCGCGCCAGGCCTCCCTGTCCATCACCAACTCCCGGAGTTCACTCAGACTCAGGTCCATCGAGTCAGTGATGCCATCCAGCCATCTCATCCTCGGTCGTCCCCTTCTCCTCCTGCCCCCAATCCCTCCCAGCATCAGAGTCTTTTCCAATGAGTCAACTCTTTGCATGAGGTGGCCAAAGTACTGGAGTTTCAGCTTTAGCATCATTCACAAAACTAAAAGATGGTGAGCTTTCCTGGTGGCTCAATAGTAAAGAATCTGCTTGCCAAAGCAGGTGATGGGTCCGATTCCTGGGACAAGAAGATCCCCTGGAGAAGGGAATTCTTGCCTTGGAAATCCCATAGACAGAGGAGCCTGGCGGGCTACAGTCCGTGGGGTTGCAAAAGAGTTGGACACAACTTAGCAATGAAGCTCGAAGGTGGCAGAGGCAGGATTTGAACTCAGGCTGTCTGACTAAAACCTAATCAAGCTTGTTTCCTCTGCTTTTGGCTTGCTCTGTGTTACAAAAAGTATCAAAACAAAGCTAAATCACTTCATACCCACTAGGAGGGTGTCTGTCCCTTTGGGCTGGTATAACAAAATAGTATAGACTGGGCAGCTTACAAACAGCAGAAATCTGTTTCTCACAGTTTGAGAGGCTAGAAGTCTGAGATTAGGGGGCCAGCATGGTTGGGTGCAGCCCCTTTTCTGGGTCAAAGGCTTCTCATTGCATCTTCACATGGTGGAAAGGACTAGGAGCTCTGTGGGGTTTCTTTTATAGAAGCACTAATCCCTTTCATGAGAGCTCCACCCTCATGACCTTAGCACCTCTCAAAGGCTCCAGGGGACACAAACATTCAGACTATAGCAGATGACACTACTATCAAAAAAACAAAAAAGAAACTACAAGCACCACCCAGAAAATAGCAACTGTTGATAAGGATGTGGAGAGATTGGGACCCTTGTGCAGCACTGGAGAAAATGTAAGATGAAGGTTCCTCACAAAAATAAAAATAGAACTATCTTATGACCAGCAGTTCCACTTCTGGGTATATACCCAAATGAATCAAAAGCAGAATCTTGGAGGGTATTTTAACAGTAGTTACTCAAATTTAAAATGCACATGCCTTCAACCCGGGAAGTTCACTGCCCATTGTTGGTATCCACAGAAGCCTCAAAACAAGCTAAATAATCTTCAAGAGGGAAGTATAAAATTGGTCATATGAACCTCTAATAAAAAGAATGCTATACTGGGTACTGCTATGGAAAGACCACCACAACTTATCATTTAGTGGGGGAAAAAACAAGATGTACATGTAGTATAATGCTAATCACGTTAAAAGGGAAATTTAAACTAAAAATGTGTGTGTGTGCATATAATATATATATATATGTGAGGGTGTCTTTGACAAGCGGGTGTGTGACGGTGGTGACAGAGGGCATCGGTGATCTGAAGGAAGGCCTTGTAGAGGTGGGCCAGTTCATCACCTCCATAATGTTGATGACCTTCTCACGAGAAATATATTGTTTCTATCCCACCAGCGAATCTGTCAGAATCCCCCAGCCTCTGTCCCTACTCTCATGGTAACAGGAAACTCCCCAGGCCGTCCCGTCGTCATCACCAGCTCTAATGGCCAGAGAGGCCTTTTCCTGCCCAGAAGAGAATCCTTATTCCCGGTTCTGCTGCCCTTAGAGCACAAGTCTAATTTCTTCTTTTCAGTGTGACATAAACATGTAGTTGTGGAGTCAGAGAGTCCTGGGTTCAAATCCCCACACTGCCACTTCCGGCTGTGTGACCCAGAGCTGGCCACTGTACAGCTCTTCAGTGGCGCGTTTGTAAAATGGAGAGACTAACAGCTGAGGTCTCAGTGAAGTCAGCTCAGAGTGTTCTCATGCATAGTAGGTGCTCAATATTATGCCCTATGACGACTAGGGCAGATTGGAGATAACTGCAAACATTCATTCCTCCCATCAAGACCGGGGGTCCTCATCCTTTCCCCTCAAATCTATGGCTTCTTGACCAATCAAATGTGGTGAAAGTGACCTGTGCTAGTTTCAGGACTCAGGGCTTAAGAGACTCACAGATACCATTCCAGTCTCTTGGGACATTCACCCTTGGTGCCCAGAGCCAAACGTAAGAAACCTAATTGCCCTGTGGCCACATGCTGAAGAGACCACAAGAGGGAGCTCTGGTCTCTAATTCCTGCTGAGTTCAGCCCTCTAGCCCTAGTCTGTAAGGGTGCCAGACACATGAGTGGGCGCCAGACCAGCCCGACCTCAGACAATGCCACCAAGTGACCTCAGACAGTGACACACGAAACAAAAGAATCACCCAAATGAGCCCTTCTCAAATTCCTGACCCACAAAACCAAGAAAGAGAATAAATTGGTTCTTGTCTTAACTTGCAAAGTTTTGGGTGATTAGTTGCACAAATCAAAGTTACTCACTCAGTCGTGTCCCACTCTTTGCGACTCCATGGACTGTAGCCCACCAGGCGCCTCAGTCCATGGGATTATTCAGGGAAGAATACTGGAGTGGGTTGCTATTACCTTCTCCAGGGGATCTTCCCGACCCAGGGATCGAACCTGGGTCTCCTGCATTGCAGGCAGATTCTTTACCCTCTAGGCCACCAAGGAAGCCTGGTTTATTGCACAGCTACAGATAATTGGAGCAACCACTGTCCACATATCTGAAAGTAACTGTTTTCTTGCAGACTGAAACTACTCACCCCTCTCAGGTGTTACTCACATGATGGGGTTTTGAGTCTTAGGATTTTTGTTATTAACTTTCTTCCGGACTACTAAAGTCCAGCCATGAACACAGCCCTCAGGGTGGTCTGCCCAACTATGCCAGTTAGGAATCTTATTTCCCGAAGGATTTAAACAAAGAAAGGAAATTTTGGACTCACAGTGGCTTCAGGCGTGGCTGGATCCAGGTGCTCCAGTGGTATCATCAGTCTCCATCTCCTTTACAATGAACTTATTCTTGACTCCTTCTCATGGAGCAAAGGCTCTAGAAACTCAGCTTCACATCCTTCTAGGTTCAAATCTAGATGGAAAGAATATCTATCATTCTCCCAGCATTTCCAGCAGGAGTTTCATTGATTCTCTCTGGTTCATGACTACGTGACCCAATCAGAGTCAATCACTGTGGCCAGGAAGAGGGAATGTCCTGAGGGCCCACAGATGGGGCCTACTCCATCCAAATCATATGGACTAAGAGTAGGAAAGAGCAATTCTACAAAGGAAGGCTAAGGATACTGTCATAGGGGAAGGATGAATGGATGACTCAGCAGTTGAATTACGCTTCATTCTAGATGGTATAGTACAATTAATGCAGGCTAAGGCCACACCATTGCCTCACACTGATGACTCACACCAAATCTGCATTTAACACTCCTCATTTTACACTGCTTGGCTTCATTTTCCTCACTTCCTACCACGTGAGGAGGGCAGGCACTCTTCCTCTTCACCCCTGTCCCCCCAACACAATGAGGCTTTCAGGAGCACAGAGATGAGCAAAGCTGGGCCTGGGCTGCCCTTCACCTTTGTTGATTGGTCATCTCTTCCCTCACAGAGTCAAAATGACTCAAGCGAGACAGCTTCGACCTGAAAACAAATTTTACTGCCAACACAGATGGCCCAAACCCAGGGCTTGATTCAACACTTTTCGGTGCCAAAACAAGCTTTATTGTCTTCCTCATAGCGTCTGACTGTTTCCCCTGAGTGGACAAGTGACCATCTGGCTTATTAGAGACCTGGAATTTTGCATATAATGCAAGTGTAATGCACATGTAAATAACAACAAAATCTACCCACCATCCAAACAGCGGCCCTTCCATGCTCTTGGTCCATGGGGCTGCCAGACAGCGAGATTTCTGAGACCTTGGCTCTCAAATCAGAGCGTGTTTGCATGTGAGCCTCCAATTCTAGTACAATCTAATCATTTGACAGATGAGTAAACTGATGCTCAGGGTGGGGCGTGGGGATCCCTAGCCCATAACAGTCCCAAGGTCACTTAGCCTGTGAGTGGTGCAGTGAGCATTAGAATTAAGTCCTTCTGACAGTTCAACTTTCCTGCCCTGCTTGGCATTTCTGAGTGACCTTTCACAGGTCCCAGAGTGATGAAAACAGTTTTTTTACTTTCATTTTGTAATCAGCCCTAATGCTGGGGGGAAGAGAGGCTGGGAAGGGAGGACATATGGATAGATTTACCCTCATTAATTGATTTGACAAATATTAATTAAGTGCCTACTGTAAACTTGACCCTGGGCTAAGTGCCGTAGACACATATCAGGGGCAGTGAGTTCTCTTGGTGTTTTCAGCGGAGGCAAGGGTGGAGGGACCCAGACACGGATTCCAGAATCACACACGTTCCAACACATTACAGACACAGGAAGCACCAGGAAGGAAAAGAACAGGCTGTTTACCAGTATGTTCCACAGGCTAGGTCAGCACTAGCTGACCTAGGTGCTAGGGTCAGGACAGGCTCCCAGCAGGAAGTGATGTTTGAGCTGAGCTGTGAAGATATTTCCACAGGACTTTACAGTAAATCCTCCGAGGACAGCCTGTCCTCTGCCCACTGCCTCACTGGAACTCCCCACTGCAGCAAATAGCATCCTCTAAGCCCGCCAGGAACTTTCCAGTAACTTGGTCCTCCGATGACTCGCTCTGGACAGGATGATCTAAGATCCGTTGCTTAGTATTCAGACATGTGCCAGCAAGGGAGCAGGATGTGTCTCCGGAGAGAGGAATTTGGATACCACCTCCCCGCTGCCCCTCTGCATCCACTGGGGAAGAAGTTTCTTGTGGGGTTTTCCCTTCCCAATGTCCCAGCTTTCCATCCGGTTGCTTCTTCCAGGCGCTGGCATACAACTCCTTCTTCCTCCCCTGCCTGGAGAGGACTTTCTCACCCTCAAGCCCAAGGTGCTTGCCCATCTCCTCCCAGGTTGGGCTGGGTCTCCCAACTCTGCTCCCGCTGCCCCCATCCTAGCCACGACCCTGGTATTACTTTTTCCCCATGCCCCAGTGAGGCTGCCCGCATGACTCTGAGTTTCCTGAGCACAAAGCTTGTGGCTTCTTGATCCTTGGTCTGCCCTGGTGATGTCTGCCCTTAGAGGGACTTCAGCATATGTTGGGACCACTGATTTGAATCACCATGCTCTGCCACTCACTAGCTCTGTGACCTTGGGAAAGTTACTTAACCTCTCTGGGCCTCCATACTCTAAAATGCGAATGATGACTAGCCCTTACCTCACAGGGTTGATGGAGGATTAAATAAGAGCTCCTACATAACAGGCTTACTGACTCCCCCACGGCATCTACAGTACAACATCAGTTAATCATCCCATGGACTCAGTAGGAATGTACACATTTTTTGAGTCTTGACAGGTACAAAAAGTTTTCTGTAATCTGTCCTGAGTTCCAACCTTTTTTTCCACCCGAGCTGGATGGCATCACTGACTCGATGGACATGAGTTTGAGTAAACTCTGGGAGTTGGTGATGGATAGGGAGGCTTGGAGTGCTGCAGTCCACGGGGTCGCAAAGGTCGAACACGACTGTGCGACTGAACTGAACTGAATTGAACAGGGTCCTCAGGATCAACTACCTAACTACTCAGGCCCGGCAAGCACAGGGTACAGAGCAGGGGGCAGGGGAGGGGAGGGGCGGGAGAGCTGGGGGAGGGACAGGCGGCGGCGGAAACTCTGCACACGCCGAGGGCAGGGGCAGGGGGCTCGGCGCACGGCCCGGGCCGCCCTCCCCGCTCTGCGCCCGGCCCTTCCCTCCATCGCCCCGGCGCACGTAGGGCGGCTTCTGGGAACTGATGCCTGGTGGCCCGTGTGCACAGCTCGGTGAGCCGCGCGGCCCGCCAGTGACTCAGCGCGGGGCGGGTGCAGGCAGCGCCCGGCCCCGGAGGGTTTTTGCACTCGCCCCAGCTCCTTTCCGCTATAAAGGCAGCCCACCGCCCGCTCCGCTCCAGCACGCCCCTTCGACATCCTCGCCATCCTCTGCTCAGCCGTTTCCGGACCCCAGCCTCTGCTTCAGCTCGCCATGGATCCCAACTGCTCCTGCACCGCGGGTAAGGACCTCTGGTTTGGGGCTGGGTGGCCATCGCAGAGCTAGAGGAGAGTCTTTGTGACTCCTCATCACTCACTTTCAGGGCACTGTTTGCCCTTTCGAAAGGGTTTCCGTGTACCCGCCTCTCCTCTGAGTTCAACTAGGAGACCCCGTTTGACCGATAAGGCAATTCGTGTTCGTGGCTCGCCCAGGCTCCCACGAATTGATTGTGGAACTGGGACTCAAACTCGGGCTGCTAGCCCGCATGCCCGCGTTCGGTTCTCCAGGGACCGTTCTTGCATCTTTCTCCTGGCAGGTGAATCCTGCAGGTGTGCCGGCTCCTGCAAATGCAAAGATTGCAAGTGCGCCTCCTGCAAGAAGAGTAAGTGGGATTTTCTCTGTCTACCCCTTACGCGCCGCACTCCCCGCGCCCAGCTCCACACCCCCCGCCCTTGCAGGAGGATTCGTTACCGTCTGAGCCACCAGGGAAGCCCCTACACCACTGGAGGGGAATTTAAATCGGGCAGTGGGTGCCCCTTCCCCAGGGAAGGTGGCGCCTCCACCGGAAGGAGCGGGAAACCTTCTTAATCCGCTGTCCCTCGCGCTCATCAGTGCCGCTCCCTTCCTCCCCCAGGCTGCTGCTCCTGCTGCCCCGTGGGCTGTGCCAAGTGTGCCCAGGGCTGCGTCTGCAAAGGGGCCTCGGACAAGTGCAGCTGCTGCGCCTGAAGTCGGGGAAAGCCTGCTCCTCGGTGTAAATAGAACAATATGTACAAACCTGCATTTTTTTAAAAAAAATACAACCTGACCCGTTTGTTACATCCCTTTTTTTTTTCCTATAAAATACAAGAATGATAATAAAAGTGGTTGGCTTTACTCTGACTGTTTTCTTTGACTTGACCAGGGCTTCAGTGAGGGATTGGACTAGAAGTACAAAGACTTGGTTTCTGGATGGAAATGTTAACCCCTGACAAACCTAGTGCCTTGTTCGAGCCACATTTCAGCACTGAGCTCCATCTTCTGTAAAATGGAAGTGCCTGAGGGTAGATGCCACAAGGACACTGGGCACATGTGGGGTCCTCTCTGTTTTCAAGTCAAGGGTCGGTGGCACAGAAGCTGCTCAATCTAGAATTTTCATTCTGTATGGTTTCCCTGTTCAGTTTCTGTTCAGGGTTTTATGCTTGAAAGTGACTAAAACCTGCTTGAATATAAATGGGGCTTCTAAAATAAATCACTGTGGTGAAGGAACATATTTTACTTTCCATCCATCACAGATCTAAACATTGGTAAAAATAATAATTACTATAAAAATGCCATAAAGGAGCAACACAGAGCCCATTCTTTCAGATTCAACACACATCATTTCAATCACTATGTGAAGAACAAACAAAATCAGATTTTAAAATACTTCACAGGGGGACTTCCCTGGTCCAGTGGCTAAGACTTTGCAATCCCAATGCAGGGGGCTTGGGTTCCATCCCTGGTGGTGTACCTAGATCCCACATGCCATAACTAAAGATCTTGCATGCTGCAACTAAGACCAAGTGCAGTCAAAAAAAAAAAAAAAAGACAAAAGGAATGCTGCGGATACATTCATCAGGTGTCCAAGAGCAACCGGAAACTCCATAAAACAGCCCCAGGGTGTGGGCCCCGTACACCTTGCACAGCACTGCCTTCCCACCCCTGGCATCCACACAGGGAACAGACACTTGACTTGCCCAGTGCCACTCACAATAGACCCACTGCCCTGAGGGCTTCCTGCTAGGGCTTGGCGCTCAGTCTTTGGAAGCTGTTCCTTTGCTCAGGCTGAAACTGGTCCCTCCAAAATCCAGCCCTTGGCTACCTGAAAACAGCAAAGTAACCAGGGATTCGGAGGGAATTACCCAGCCATTTCCCATGAAGAGGGCGGATGCCTGAGAATTGGATCCAGATGAGAGTATTTCATGTCTGCCAGAGCTAGGTGATGGCAGTTTGGAGGGTGTGGTGGTGTTTGTTAGGCAGGACTGAGGTGCCAGGTGACTTGTAATTAATGCCAACGGTTAGTCCCCCCTGGCTGCTTGCGGGACAGAATCGCTATTTGATGTCAAATAAAAGGGAAAGGCAAGTCATGTGGCCCCGAAGTCAAGACCACACTTGTTCACAGGTGCCCTAGGTAAAGAGGGGATCCCAGGAGTCAGCCTGTGCTGAGGGCATGGGTGTTGCAGTTCACAGCCTATTTTGCCACAAGTGGTAAGCCCTGGGCAAGTTACTCAACATCTGAGTCTCCATTCTCCAACTGCCTTCTCCATATTAAAAAAAAAAATATATATATATATATATGTATATGTATATACACACACATATTTCTTTCCTTTTGGCTGTGCCGGGTCTTTGCTGCCTCGTGGGTTCCTCTCTAGTGGAGCTGGGGCTGCTCTCTAGTGGTGGTGGTGCGTGGTTTTCTCAGTGCAGCGGGTTCTCTTGTGGAGCACAGGCTTGATAGTTGTGGCACATGGGCTTAGCTGCTCTGTGGCCTGTGGAATCTTCCTGGGTCAGGGATCAAACCTGCACTGGCAGGCGGGATTCTTTACCACTGAGCCACCAGGGAAGCCCCCATTTTCCCATTTGTGAAAAGGAGATTATATCTCGATGTGGGGATTAAATGATGGTGTCCTGGCCTAATAAACAATGGCCATTCTGATCATTAGATCCACACAGACATTCACGGAGAGAGAATCCTTTCAGCTCCCAACAAGCTCTTGGGGAAAGACTCATTGGTTTAGAAGTAATTCTCTGGGCTGGAGGTTAAGGATGGGATTGGAAATTTGCTGATCTGGTGCTAAAGGGAGTATGGATGACCTCCAGTGAGCTGGACAAGATGCTGCCACAGCGTTTGGACACATTCCCAACCATGTCATCTGATCTGCACAGGAACCAGTGAGAGCATAAATGTGCAGGCTGGAGTGACTGTGCCAATTTCAGAGAGGTTAAGTAATCTGCCCAAGGACACACAGCTCAGAGGTCAGAGGCCTGAACCTATACTACAGCTGATCTCACCCCCTGGCCACAGCTGGTAGATCATGATGTCACTGAATGCTAAACCTGCCTCTCACTATTCAGAGGCCAAAGGACCTTTCGAAAAGGTCTGAATGTGCTCCTGACTTGACACATGGGAAACTGAATTCCAGAGAGGCCACAGAGCTGCTTGCTCAGTGCGCTTCCCACTGCTGCGCCTGTGCCAGCTTTCAGCATCCTTGGTCATGTGAAGTTGGGGTGTAGGAGCCTGGCTGGGGGCAGAATGCTGCAGTCAGCCTGCAAGAGTACCAATCCAACCTGCGTCATAGGACATTAGCTCTCTGTGGCTCAGTCTCCTCCACTGTTTGAGGCTCAGGGACTGCCCTGGTGGTCTAGTGGCTAAGACTCCGCTCTCAAAGCAGGGGGCCCAGGTTCAATTCCTGGTGAGGGAACTGAATCCTACATGTGACCATTATGACCTGGCATAGCCAAATAAATAAATATTTTTTAGACAAAAGCATATGGCTCAGGGGATTAAAGAACTAATGCATGTAAAAAACTTAGTATGGTACTTGGCATGCGGTGAGCAGTCTATAATGTCAGCTATTTATCATTATCATTATTATTCATAACATCACGGCTATCCAAGTACCCTCTAGACACAGAAGCAGTGCTGGTGTGCCTAGGTGTATCTCCTGTGGTCTGCAACCACTTGAGCACGTGACCTGTGGTCCAAAAAGAGTCACTGATTCTCACAAAATTGTGACCAGCACTGGGGGTTTATAACCCCAAGCACAACAGTCTGTGCCCTTATGGTGCATACAGAAAATTGCCTGCGATTTCGGCTACCACACTTGCACCAGTATTTTACTTAACATTTAAATGATTTATATGTTTTAAAATATATTGGTATCAGCATCTCCAGAGAAACAGAACCAGTAGGATGTAGAGAGAGAGAGAGAGCCAGATTTAAGAAATTCGCTTATGTAACTGTGGAAACTGGCACGACTGAAATTTGCACAAGCCAGCAGCCTGGAAATTCCAGTAGGAGTTGATGTTGGTTGCAATCCTGAGTTTAAAGGCCATCTGGAGGCCCAATTCTCTCCTTTTCAAGAGACCTCATTTTTTCTCTAAGGCCTCCACTGACTGGATGAGGCCTTCTACATTAAGAAGGGTAATCTGCTTTTCTGTATACTGATTTAAATGTTAATCATGTCAAAAAAAACCCCAAAGAAACACATTCACAGTAACATCAGGCTAGCGTGTGTGATCAAGGACTTGGTATGATAGCCTAGACATGTTGGCACATAGAACTAACCATTGTAGACCACCACTCATCACCCATACAACTTCTCCAGGTCAGTTCAGTCCAGTCGTGTCCAACTCCTTGCGACCCCATGAACTGCAGCATGCCAGGCCTCCCTGTCCATCACCAACTCCCAGAGTTCACTCAGATTCACGTCCATTGAGTCAGTGATGCCATCCAGCCATCTCATCCTCTGTCGTCCCCTCTTCCTCCTGCCCCCAATCCCTCCCAGCATCAGAGTCTTTTCCAATGAGTCAACTCTTCGCATGAGGTGGCCAAAGTACTGGAGTTTCAGCTTTAGCATCATTCCTTCCAAAGAACACCCAGGGCTGATCTCCTTCAGGATGGACTGGTTGGATCTGCTTGCAGTCCAAGGGACTCTCAAGAGTCTTCTCCAACACCACAGTTCAAAAGCATCAATTCTTCGGTGCTCAGGTTTCTTCACAGTCCAACTCTCACATCCATACATGACCACAGGAAAAACCATAGCCTTGACTAGACAGACCTTTGTTGGCAAAGAAATGTCTCTGCTTTTTAATATGCTATCTAGGTTGGTCATAACTTTTCTTCCAAGGAGTAAGTGTCTTTTAATTTCATGGCTGCAGTCACCATCTTCAGTGATTTTGGAGCCCCCCAAAATAAAGTCTGACACAGTTTCCACTGTTTCCCCATTTATTTCCCATGAAGTGATAGGACCAGATGCCATGATCTTCGTTTTCTGAATATTGAGCTTTAAGCCAACATTTTCACTCTCCTCTTTCACTTTCATCAAGAGGCTTTTTAGTTCCTCTTCACTTTCTGCCATAAGGGTGGTGTCATCTGCATGTCTGAGGTTATTGATATTTCTCCTGGCAATCTTGATTCCAGCTTGTGCTTCCTCCAGCCCAGCGTTTCTCATGATGTACTCTGCATATAAGTTAAATAAGCAGGGTGACAATATACAACTTCTTAAACCATACTTAATCTCCCAACAAAGACAATAACAAGGTCATACTTCTGTCTAACACAACACAGCTACCTTACCTACAACTGAAAATGTATAACACTGTCCTCAAAGGAGGATGCAAAGTCCTTGGGTACTTTTGTACTTGCTATCATGTAACTTAAATACTGTGATATTAACAATACATAAATACTACAATGTACAGTCAATACATTCTATATTATATGAGAAGGGAATAAAAGAGGGAAGAAAACAAAGATATTTGCCATATACATATATATTTACCTATTTATATATATATTACATGCACTTCCCTGGTGGCTCAGGGATAGAGAATCTGCCTTCCAATGCAGGAGATGCAGGTTTGATCCCTGGATAGAAGAGACCCCCTGGAGAAGGAAATGGCAACCCACTCCAGTATTCTTGCCTGGGAAATTCCCATGGCCAGAGGAGCCTGGTGGGCTACGGGCCATGGGGTCGTGGACACAAGTTAGTGACCAAACAACAACAAATATGTCACATTATTTACATATTTATACATATTGCATATTTGTAAGAAACTAATGAAGTACTCATAACAGTTACAGTTGTCAGTTCTGTTTCTGGAACCAGTCATATGGTCACAGCTGACGTTTATAAAGACCTTCTTCTCCTACCCACTCTGTTCACTTTGCCCCCTGCATGTACCTCATTTGGTCATGGCTCTTGATCTGGTGACCATAAACCTTCATTTTTGAAGGGTCTGGGCCTTTATCAGTCTAGTCTTGATTAGGTTGTTATAGTAGTTTCCCACTGACTTTAATCTCAGGGCAGGGTAAGTACTAAGAGATGCCCTAAGGGATCTCCTCTGTTACATAGGCTTTCTTAGCGCCATTGCAGTCTTACCCATAAGCCTAGAGTACTTGCTATGTTTTACAGCTAGCTCCAATCAGCATACCATCAATGTACTGGACCAGTGTGGTGTCTTGAAGAAGGAAAAGACAGTCTAGGTCCCTGAAGACAAAATCATGACACAAGCCTGGAGAGTTGATAAGCTTGAGGCCTAATCTCTCTTTAAAAGGTCTCAAGCAGTACACTGATATTGAAGACTGCTGCTGCTGCTAAGTCACTTCGGTCGTGTCCGACTCTGTGCGACCCCATAGACGGCAGCCCACCAGGCTCCCCCATCCCTGGGATTCTCCAGGCAAGAACACTGGAGTGGGTTGCCATTTCCTTCTCCAATGCATAGAAGTGAAAAGTGAAAGTGAAGTTGCTCAGTCGTGTTCGACTCCTAGCGGCCCCATGGACTGCAGCCTCCCAGGCTCCTCCGTCCATGGGATTTTCCAGGCAAGAGAACTGGATATTGAAGACACATCAAAGGAAAACTTGATCCTTGACCCTCTCCTTCCCTTGGGAAGCTGACTGGACTCAGATCCAGTGACTCTAATTCCTAGCTCTGTGGGCAAGCTACTTAACATCCCTCTGACTTCCCTTCCCATCAGCCTAATGGGCTCACAAATAATAGTGTTCCTCTTTAGATTCACTGTGAGGGATGAAAGATTAAAAAAAAAAAAAAAAAGATTAACCAGCTGTGAAGTGAAGTGAAGTAAGGTCGCTCAGTCCTGCCGGACTCTTTGGGACCCCATGGACAGTAGCCTGCACCACGCTCCTCCGTCCATGGGATTTTCAAGGCAAGAGTACTGGAGTGGGTTGCTGTTTCCTTCTCCAGGGAAACTTCCCAACCCAGGGATTGAACCCAGGTCTCCCGCACTGTAGACAAACTCTTTACCGTCTGAGCTGACACAAAATGCTGCCAAATAGTAATATCGAAAGGGAAACAATTAAAAAATGATATGTAAGGCTAGGTCTGAATATAACCTAAAAAAAAAAAAAATCCCTCCTCTGTATGCATCCCACTTTCTGAACATGTTTTCTGGAGTGAGGTGGGCTCGCTAGGCTGTGTAGATACGCAAATGACCCAGGCAAACGTGCCCATATATCCCTTCAAACTAGAGTGGAGGAAGAACGGAAGCAGAGGCCATTTCCGTTTACACCCAAAGGAGGCTCCCCGGGCGCAGTGTCCGCCTTGAATTGAGCCAGAAAAATAGGGCCAAAGGCCTTCTGAGCACTGGGGGAGGAAAAGTTCGGGTTTTTCCACCGCCTCCTTTCAGCAGGGACGTGAGCACAGGCTGGGGTTGCACACTGGCTCCGGAAAGGACGAACTCGAGAACTTGAGTACAAAGGAACGGGCGGCGAGGGGTATTGGAGGGGGCAGGTTGGGGTGGCGAAGACGGATGATTGGGTTCTTGGAAGATCCTAAACAAAGGTGGCATCCTACCTTGGGAAAATTGGGAAGGCCGGGGGTGGGGAGTGCGTAGCAGAGAAGCTGGGACACCGAGAACAACCCGGCACACCTTCCCTCCGCGAGTTCTCGCGCCAAAGGGGGCGGTCCGAGCACTGCGCACGGACCGAAGTCTTGCTCGCTGAACCTGCGCCCGGCGGGCGCCGCCAGGTGCGCTCAGCCCAGCGGGGCGGAGCGGACCGGACCGCGTGGACCCACCGAGCGGGGCGGGCGGAGTGCAAGGCCGGGGCGGGGCCTCTGCGCCCGGGCCGCCTCCTCTGGGTATAAACTGAACCGCGCGTTCCTGGATTCCAACACGTCCCCAACCGGCCCTCTTCTTTGCCACTTGCTTTGGACGGCCTCACCTCGTCTCCGAATGGACCCCAACTGCTCCTGCTCCACTGGTAAGGGATCCCTGGCTCTGGGACTTCGGATGTCCCCTCCCCAATATCAAGAAGCGTCCCTGGGTTTAGAAGAGGGAGTATTTGGGGTGAGCTTCTGTAGTTAACCCAGCATGTGCTTTCTCCCCAAACTAGCGACTTCATCTTCCATTAGAGCGTTCCCTTCCTCTTAGTCTTCCTCTTCAGAGGCAAGAGGTCTGAGGCTCCAGGCTGCCCGGTCTCACATCATCCAGGTGTCTCGGGGCCTCTGGGTCGGCTCCAGTGCTCTGTCCAGGCCCCCGTATTGCCTAGGCTGGTTGGGGAGGAGATATTGCCTCTTCTGGGCTCAGACAGAAAGTCCGAGCCATCAGACGCAGGCTTCCTGAATGGGCACTGGAGCCTGGGCTTATCCTTGGGGGTAAATACAAGACAGTACCCTTTGCACCGAAGGGCAGAGAAGTGGGGTGGCGGGGGGGGGGGGGGGGTAGGGGGGTTGGGGTCGGGGGGTGGGGGCGGAGATGAGACTTCTGTCTGTTCTGTGCTGGACGGGAGCTCCCAGGGCTGGTCCTGACCCAGGAGAAGAGGGAGGGCCCTGCTGACGGCTGCAGTGGCTCCTCCTCCCCTGTGCTCACCGCTGGCCTTTCCCTTCCTGGCAGGCAGCTCCTGCAGCTGCGCTGGTTCCTGCACCTGCAAGGCCTGCAGATGTCCCTCCTGCAAGAAGAGTGAGTGTGGGCCCTCCGCTGGGAACCCAGGGAGGGGTGGGTGGGGAGTGCTGTAGCTAGGGGGAGGGAGGGAACCCAGAGTGGGTTCTGAGTGCATGGTTCTGGGGGGGCTGGCCCTCTTTTGCCGCTGGGCACCCACCTGTCACTGCTGCTTCTAACTTTCTGCCCTGTCCTGGGCTTAGATGGAGCCAGGCAGCCATTTCCTAGTAGAACTCATGCCAAAGGTCCTCCAAGCTGTCTTAGGGCATGCTTTTCTGCACTCAGGGTCCTCTGGGTCTGAGGGTTTTGCCGCAGGGTTGCTGTTCGGCAGAGAGGTGCCTGGGAAATGCATCGCTGACACCTGCTTTCCCCCATCTCTCCACAGGCTGCTGCTCCTGCTGCCCTGTGGGCTGTGCCAAGTGTGCCCAGGGCTGCATCTGCAAAGGAGCCTCTGACAAGTGCAGCTGTTGTGCCTGATGTTGGGTAGAGCCTGCTCCCAGGTGTCAATGGAGGAACGTGGGCCAACCTGCATTTTTATACAACTCTGACTTGATCTCTACATTCCCTTTCTTAGGAAATATGTGAATGGTAATAAAGGTTGTTGACATTATTCTGATTCAGTTTTCTTTTCTGTGCATTCAGAATAAGGGCTTTTGTGCTATCCAGGGCTGGTGTAGGAGACTGGATGAGAACTGTAGAGACACGGCTACTAGAACAAAGCGTTAGGCCCCAATAAACTAAGTGTGCTGAGCAGATTCAGGGTCCCCTCCATTCTCAAGTCAAGGGTTGGTGGCTTCATTTTCCATCCTCTGATTGCCCTTAATAACTTCAGTTTCACATAAATTTTAGGCTTGATAGACTCTAAAGAAATTGGACTCACACCCCTAGTTACCTAAATCCCTACCTGGGACTCTCAAACTCCCTGCACTGAAAGACTAGTGTGAATTTTCTGGCTGTGGTTTCTATTTTCTATCTTCACAAACCTAAATGTTGGCAAAATAAAATTAAGTGAATTACTAATAAAAATTTACAAGGCTATAAAATACAAAGTCCAATTATTGATTCAACAAATTTGAATAAATACATGGGGAACAGTAATACAAGAAAAATTTAAAAAGTAAAAACCACATGTTTGTTCACCCAATACTAACACAATATTGTAAATCAACTATAGTTCAGTTTAAAAAAGAAACAAACTACACATTTGTTCCATCAGAGGTGTATGCTGAACACTGAAAACACTGGTGCCCCACTGTGTGGGCCAGCCATACCTGGAGTAGCCCCTCCCCACATGCCCACAGGGACCATCCATCTCACCTGGCCCAGTGCCAGTGACAGGACACCTGCTACCCTTGAGAGCTCCCTGTGTAGAGTTGGCTGTAAGTCTTTGGAAGTTCCTTTAGGTCAGGCTGAACTCTGCTTTCAAAATCCAGCCCTTGGCTACTTGAAACCAGCAAAGTGGCTAGGAATTAGGAGGTAATGCCCAGCCATTTCCCAGTAAGAGGGAGTATACCTGGAGACTGGTTCCTGATGAAGGACTTCATGTCTGCCTGTGCACGTTCTGCACAGTACCACATTCTGCAGTTATGAAACTGTAGCTGTATTTAGAAGGAGAGAGGTGCTGAGTGACTTGTAAACGATGGTCATGGCTAGTCCCCCCTGGACAACATTTGGAGTGATTTGCTATTTGATAAAGAGAAAGACAAGTCACATGGTCCAAGTAACAGGACCACACTCACCCACAGGTATCCTGTGTGAAGAGGGGATTTCTAGACCCAGTGTGCTGGTTCATTTAAGCAGTGGCACTTCCTGCCACATATCCTGAATGAAAGTGACGTCGCTGTCATATCCGACTCTTAGCGACCCCACGGACTGCAGCCTACCAGGCTCCTCCGTCCATGGGATTTTCCAGGCAAGAGTACTAGAGTGGGTTGCCATTTCTTTCTCCAGGGGAGCTTCCCGACCCAGGATCGAACCTGGGTCTCCTGCATTGCAGACAGACACTTTACCGTCTGAGCCACCAGGGAAGCCCCCTATCCTGAATGAGTCTCTCAAATCCTCTAAGTCTCCATTTCCTATTAAAAGGAGGTTGTATCTCTACATGGTATTAAGTGAGAGTGGCCTACTTCCTCACTGCTGCTGCTGCTGCTAAGTCGCTTCAGTTGTGTCCGATTCTGTGCGACCCCATAGACGGCAGCCCACCAGGCTCCCCCGTCCCTGGGATTCTCCAGGCAAGAACACTGGAGTGGGTTGCCATTTCCTTCTCCAATGCATAGAAGTGAAAAGTGAAAGTGAAGTTGCTCAGTCGTGTTCGACTCCTAGCGACCCCATGGACTGCAGCCTACCAGTCTCCTCTGTCCAAGACTCCTAGCAACCCCATGGACTGCAGCCTACCAGTCTCCTCTGTCCACGGGATTTTCCAGGCAAGAGTACTGGAGTGGGTTGCCATTGCCTTTTCCAGAGCTCCTCACTAGGTCTTAATAAACAGTGTCTATTACGATCCTTCAGTTAACAGTGACTTTATTGGGACAGACTCTTGTTGAATCCTAACAAGCTCTTGAGGAAAGGTGGGAGGTTAAAGTTTGATTGGAAATGTACTAATCCATTGCCAGCGGGAGTGTGGATGCCCTGCGACAGCCTCCCTCGGGTATGGCACTTCCACATCATTTGGACAACCACAAATTCAATGCCCACCCTCATATCACCTGATCTATACTGAACCCATTACAGAGTGAACTTGCAGGGGATGGAGGGATGTGCCAGTTGCCCAGAGTTTAAGCGACCTGCCCAAGGGCACACAGATCACAGTCAAGAGGTCTGAATCTATACTACAGCTGTCTCACTTACTTGCCAAAGGTGAATAATTATGAGGTCATATTATGCTGAGCCCTGCCTCTCCTTATTCAGAGCTGGCAGGCTCCTTAGAGACAGGCTAGTTGTGCTAATGGCAGAAGAGATGGGAGACTGAGTCCAAGAGGTCACGGCTATGATCTTCCCTTCCTTGGGGTCGTCATGCTTCCAGAACCTCCATCCTGGAATGGGGTGGACTGGCTAGGTTCAGGAAAACCCCTGAAAAGTTTAGGGCAAGAGCACCTGGAAAAACGTGCCCATCCATCCATTCAGCCGTGGAGAACAAAAGAAAGGATGGGAGGCAGAGGCCTGAGTGAGTTGATCCTGGGGCTGTTAGAGAGAAAAGTTAAGAGAAACGCTGCCTAGGGCCCTTCTCGGGGACCAGGACAGGGAACGGTGGGGCAAGAGAGTCGGGGGCCTTGGTGGTGAAGGTCACACCCACCACGGGGCGCTGCACACGAGGCTCTCCGCGCGACACACAGCTCCAGCCATGCCTGGGACGTGAGCGCGAGACTCGGGTTGCACACTGGCTCCGCGAAGTGGCGAACGCGAAGCGACCCCCGCGGCGCTCGGGCGCGGGGAAGACGGCGCAAACACAGAGGCTGGGTTCCCGGAAAAAGCCGGGAGCAGGGAAGCTGCCGCCCTCGGGAAAATTGGGAGGGGGCGGGCAGGGAGGCTAGGACACCGCGTACCTCCCGGCAAACTGTCCCTCCCCGCGGGCCGGGGCCAAAGGCGGCGCTCCGTGTGCACAGCGGCCCCAAGGGCACCGGGAGACTCTTGCGCTCGGCTCGCGTGGGGCTCACCGCCCGGCCCCGGAGCTGTGGGCGGCGCGGGCGCGGAGCCTCGGGGCGGGTGCAGGCGGGGCGGGCCCTCTGCGCCCGGGCCGTCTCCTCCGGTTACAAACCCAGCGAGCGGGCTCCTCGACTCGACACGCCTCTCACCGGATCGGGTGTCTCTTCTATGCCGCGTGCTTTTGCCCTCTGGTCTCAGCTCGGCTCCAAATGGACCCCAACTGCTCCTGCCCCACTAGTAGGCTACCCCTGGCTCTGGGCCTAGGGTACACCCTTCCCAGGCACTAGACAGAGGTTCCGTGGGGTTAGACGACGGAGGATTTTGAATTTGAGCTAAAGTGGACGCCCAGGGTTCACCCAGAAGTGCCTTCTTCCTAGCCATGATCGAGAGAGCTTTTTTTTTTTCTTTTTTTCCCCCCCAGTCAAGCGGCTTGTGGGATCTTAGTTCCTCCACCAGGGATTGAACACGGGGCCCTGACCAGTGAGAGCACGGGAATCCTTAGGACTGGACTCACAGGGAATTCCCAGACTCTAATTTTGAATGGAGAGTACTGAGGCTCAAGACTGTCCTTGTTGTCCTCACCCAGGGGGTCAGGGGACAGCTAGACTGGGACCCAGTGCTGGATGGAGACCTTGGAGCTGCCGGGCCTTGATGGGAGGAGGGGACATGGTGCCTCTTGGGGTTCGGGACATAGACCTGGCCCCCAGCCCCAGTCAACCTGGGCTGGGTCTGGAGCCTGGGGCCTTCCCTGGGAAGGGGATCTACTTTCCTGGGACCGGAAAAGAGAAGCTGCGGCTTCTCCATCTGCCTGAGTGGCGGGGAGCTCTCCCAGGGCTGGTCCTGACCCAGGAGGAGGGGGAGGGCCCTGCTGACGGCTGCGTGGCTCCTCCTCCCCGCTGCTCACCACTTGCCTTTTCCTTCCTGGCAGGCGGCTCCTGCAGCTGCGCTGGCTCCTGCACCTGCAAGGCCTGCAGATGTCCCTCCTGCAAGAAGAGTGAGTGTGGGCCCTCCTCTGGGAACTTGGGGTCTGGGCTGAGTCTGAGGAGGGACCCAGAGCTCAGCAGGGAGCAGGACTGACCAGACTTCCCTACATCACCCCCACCCCCTGCACCAGCACTGAAAGAGAATCTGAGCTGAAAGAGCCAGAGAGATGATTCTGTTCCAACTTCTCATTCTACAATGGCTAAATAAGTTTGAGAGAGGTCAGCGAATGGGGTCAAGGGTGGAAACTAAACCTAGAACCCAGGTCTCTTGTCTCTGATGTCACCTTGTGAACCCTCCAGTGTCCTGGGCACTTTAGATTCTTGAACTTGGTGACCAGGTGTGGAGTCTCTGCCCTGGGCGTGCAGCCCTTTGCTATACAGGCAGCCCAGTCCTTCCCTGACCCCTGGTGAACAGCTGTGGCAGCAGTTTGCCCCTCTCTGAACTTGACCACTTTCCTTACTTCACTGTATGTTTCTGAGGGGTATGTGCATGCTTACTTCACTGTATATTCGCTTCAGTCATGTCTCTTTGTGACCCTAATGGGCTATAGCCTTCCATCTCCTCTGTCCATGGGATTCTCCAGTCAAGGATACCAGAGTGGGTTGCCATGCCCTCCTCCAGGGGATCTTCCAAACCCAGGGATCGAATCCACGTCTCTTACATCTCCTGCATTGGCAGGAGGGTTCTTTACCACTAGTGCCACCTTTGAGGAGTGGCAGCTGCCCTTTCACTGCCCCTAAAGGCCCCACCACAGTCTCCAGACTTTCTGCCCTGTCCTGAACTCAGAGCAATTTTCAGAGTGTCAGAGATGAATTTCTTAGGATAGAGCATACTTTCCTAAGGTCAGGGTCCTCAGGGCCTGGGGCCAGCTTGTGCCAGGCCAGCTGTTGGGAAGGGTGGTTTCACGTACTGTTGTCTCTCACTCTCACTCCCCACAGGCTGCTGCTCCTGCTGCCCCGTGGGCTGTGCCAAGTGTGCCCAGGGCTGCATCTGCAAAGGGGCCTCGGACAAGTGCAGCTGCTGTGCCTGATGTCGGGGAGACCCTGCCCCAGGTGTCCACAGAGCAACCAGGACAAACTTGCATTTAACAATTGTTTCTCACTACCTTGATGCGATACAACATTCCTTTTTCTATAAAATATGTGAATTGCAATAAATCTTGTTGACTCTATTCTGGCTTCTGTTTTTGTTTGTGTGTCTTGAGTGGAAATGCAGAGGCTTGGGTTTTGGACCTAACCAGTTGCCCCTAAGACACTGAGTACCTTAAACAGGTCAGGTTACCTCTCTGAGCTTTGGCTTCTCAGGTAAAAGGGGACACATCCTCCAAGTGACATAAAGGCATTGGGCACATACAGGTCCTCACTGCCCTCATTAGTTTAAGTGTCAATGATGGGAAAACTCCTCAATTTCTCATTTTCATTCTCTGGGCTTCCCCTACCAAAGTTCAGGCCTCAGTGTTATTAGGTTTGTAGGTTTCGAAAGTACTCAGACCAGGTGAAATCCGAATCCTAATTGTTTTACTTCTACACAGGGCTTGCTTCTAAAACGCTGCTGAAGGACCAGTTTTTATTTTCTAATGCTAAAGATTTAAACTTTGGTAAATATACTAAAAAAAATTTTAGAGGTCACAATGGGGATAAAAAAACATTTTTAGATTCAATACAGAGAATTTCATCAATCTATGAAGAACCAATAAGAAAATTTAAGTTTTAAATGCTACACACATGTTCATCAAAGCCGTGGATAAGCCCTCCTGGGCACACTTCACCAATGCCCCACTGTGTGGACCATGAAGTAGCTCGTGCCCCCGCATACCCGCAGGGAACATCAGCCTTGGCTTGCCCAGGGCCACTGACAGGACAGCCACCATGGCTGCCAGCTTCCCATGGTGCGTTGGCTTAGAATCTTTGGGAGTTCTTCCCTAGGGCAGGCTGAAATCTGTCCCTGTCTCAAAATCCAGCCCTTGGCTACATGAAAGCAGCAAAGTGACTGTGAAAGTGGAAGGAGTCACCACCCAGCTGTTTCCCAGGAAGAGGACGTGTACCTGAGAACTGGGTCCAGGTGAAGGACTTCATGTCCACAGGGTGATAGCTGTTGCCCAGTTTGGAGGGCGAGGTGGTGTTCATTAGGCTGGAGTGAGGAGCCCAGTGACTTGTTATTTATATCAAAGCTCCCTGCCCCTAGCCTTTTGCGGAGGGAATTGCCATTATTATTATTATTTTTAACGCAGGAATCTTTTAATAGTAAAAGGACACTTCATGTAAGCTGTGTGCGTGCATGTGTGCTCAGGTGGCCCAGCTGTGTCTGACTCTTTGCAATCCCATGAATTGTTTTCCCCCTCAGGCTCTTTGGTCCATGGAATTTTCCAGGCAAGAATACTGGAGTAGGTTTCCCCTTCCTACTCCAGGGTATTGCTATTTGTTGTACAATCAAAAAAAAAAAAACGTAAAACAAGTCACTTGGCCTAGAAGTCAGAACCACACTTGCCCACAGATTTCCTTTGTGAAGAGGGGATGGGTTTTGGTATGAGGCACCCTAGTTCACAACTACCTAGCCACTGTCTGACTTGGGCATATATTTGATACTGCCTGAGCCTCCATTTTCACAGGTGTGTAAGGGAGATTACATCTCAATGGCAGGGGCATAAATGGGATAGTGGTGACTCCTAGATATGGCTTTAAGAAGTGGCCATTATAATCACTTTATCCACGAAATTTTGTGGATATGCGGATAATCCATTGAGGCCCCAACAAACTCCTAGAAAATGGCTCATGGATTTGGGAGGATTCCCCAGGACTGAGGCTGGGAATGGGTTGGAACCTTGCTGACGGAGTGCCGGGGGAGTGGGGATGCCCTCCAACGACACCGATAGGATAAGATGCTACACAGTGTCAGGACAGACTCGGAAGACTTTCCCACCCTTCATGTCATTTGATCTGCACAGGAACCAGTGCCAGAATAAATGTGCAGGGGCTGGGGTCATTGTACCATCTTCCAGAGAGGTTAAGCAACCTGCCCAAGGACACACAGTCAGAAGTCAGAAGACTGAACCTGTACTACAGCTGTCTCACCTCCCGGCCACACACTGCTGGTTATGATGCCCCTGGAGGCTGAATCCTGCCTCTCCCTCTGCAGAGCTGCAAGGGCCCCCAGAGATGGTCCAGTTATGGTCCTGGCTGGAGAGATGGGAGACTGAGGGCCAGAGAGGTCACAGAGATATGCAGAGAGTTCTGACTGCCAGCTCAGGGCTTTCCACTGCTCCTTCCATGCCAGGTGTTCCGTGCCCTCACCCATTGTGAGGTTTCATGGTGCCCGGTAGTGGGTGAGGGCAAGGGGGCTGCAATCAGCCTGCATGAGCGCCAGTCCCACCTGTGTCACATCCACGACACAACCTCTTTGTGCTTCAGTCTCATCTGCTTTAAAAGGCAAAAGAATAGTGTCTGGCTCTTAGGATTAAAGAATTGAATATTTGGAAAGAAACTGGAATGAGACCTGGCACACAGTCAGTAATATAGTAATATTAGCTATTATGATTATCAGTCGAAGCATAGGATACATTTCTCTACACCCAGACCAATAAGCTGGAGCTGGTGTGCTAGCTGAGTGTTCTCTCTTGTTCTCATCAAACATTGGGAGCAGATGACTAGTTCCCCTAAGAGGGTTATGCCCCTCTCCCAACAAAAAGGGGCTGGCGCTAGGGATATTAAGCCATCAGCAAGACAATCCGAGTTCTAACAAAATACTGAAGGATTCTGCCATTGCTGCTGTTACCTGAACCAAGATTTTACTTAACGTTTTATATACATATAAATTTGTTTACATGAAAAGCAAACTCTTTAAGGCTATGAATATGAAGATCAATTTACTTCTAGACATTGACGGTAGCCACTAAGACATATATGCATTCCTTTCATACCACTTCGGCACCCATGCTTGAGCTAAGGCAGTAGAGAAATGCTGAACACATAGCTCTGGGCCACAGGGAAGCTTCATTGCTGCCTCTTTTCCTTAAGAAGAGACAGGAATAGCATTTGGGGCGCCACATCCCAGCACTGTGACCTTGGGTTAGTAGCATCCTTGTACTGGATGTACTTTTTGCCTTTGGGAAACAGGCTCCCAAATAGTATTTCCCTTGAGCTGTTAGAATTCAAAGAGGAAAAGTGATGAAACAAGGCTTGGCACAGACTCCCTGGTATGTAATTGTCAGGACTATTCAAAGGGAGATACCCACTGTCTTACTTCGTTATTGAATGCCAGCTCTGCCTATCACTTACAAGGATGCTTTCCCTAGGGGGCATCCTATGACTAGGGAACCTCCATCCTGGAGCCGGGTGGACTGGCTAGGCAGTGGATTCCCTGGCCCATTCATCTATTCAGTCGTGGAGAATGTAAGGAAGGCTGGGCGACAGAAGGCTGAGTTCGCTGCTGGGCTGTTACAGGAGAAACTAGAGACTGTTCAAAGTCCAGTGTGGGGGCTGTGGGAGGAAATATTAGGGAAGCGGGGTTCGGGGAATTGGTGGTGAAGCTCACATCCATCACGGGTCTCTGCACACGACACAGGGGCTCCAGCCAAGCCTGGGATGTGAACACGAGGCTCAGGTTGCGCATGAGCTCTGGGAAAGGGTGAAAGCAAAGACAAGAGTTGCGGGGGCAGGGGAGACTGTGAGGACTCAGGGACTGGGTTCCCATAAACACCGATGACTGCCCACATCGTGGAAAGCTGGGAAGGGGCGGGCAGGAAGCCTGCAGCGCTACTTGTCACTCGGGACAAAGTCCCTCCGCGTTGGGGGCGAGTAGGGGGAGGGAGGCGTTTCGGTGCGCACGGAGCCCTGCCGCGTTCCGGGAATCTTGCGCTCGGGCGCGCGTGGTGCTCACCGCCCGACCCGGGCGCAGAGGGCGGCGCGGGTGCAGGCGGGGGCAGACCCTCTGCGCCCGGCCCGCCTCGTGCGGGTATAATAGCGCTCGGCTCCTGGGCTCCAACACGCCTCCCACCGGACCAGTGGATCTGCTTGCCACTTGTGCTGGACCTCGGACCTCGCTTTTCCTCCAAATGGACCCGAACTGCTCCTGCCCCACTGGTAAGGGTCCCCTTGCGTTGAGCCCTAGGATGCGTGCTTTCAAGCGTAGGACAGAAGGTCCCGGCAGCTAGAGAAGGGAGGATGTGGAGTTTGTGCTCAAGGGGACTCCTGTCACTGGACCAGTGGTTTTCCCTAGTCAGGATTATGAGACCGTTTATCTCCCTTTGCCACCCCCCTGCCTTTTTTTGTTGTTTGGTTTTTAGTTTGTCGTCTTGCACGGTGTGCTGCATCTTAGTTCCCCGACCAGGGATGGTACCCGTGCCTCCCTGTAGGGGCAGCAGGGAGTCTTAACCACCGGGGAAATCCCCGCTTCTTGTTGAATTGAATGTACTGAGGTTCCAGCTCATCCTTGTCCTCACCCACCTGGTCAGGGGACAGCTCGACCGGGACCCAGCGCTTCGAGGAGGCCTTGGAGCTGCCGGGCCTTGATGGGAGGTGGGGACATGGTGCCTCTTGGGCTCCAGGACATAGACCTGGCCCCCATCCCCGTCACCCTGGGCTGGGTCTAGAGCCTGGGCCTTCCCTGGGGAGTAAATCAGGAGGCGACCTACTTTCCTGAGACCAGAAGAGAGGAGCTGGGGCTTCTCTAGCCGCCTGAGTGGACTGGCAGCTCCAGCGCTCGTCCTGACTCAGGAAGATGGGGAGGGGCTCTGCTGACGGCTGCGGTGGCTCCTCCTCCCCGCTGCTCACCGCCGGCCTTTCCCTTCCTGGCAGGCGGCTCCTGCAGCTGCGCTGGCTCCTGCACCTGCAAGGCCTGCAGATGTCCCTCCTGCAAGAAGAGTGAGTGTGGGCCCTCCTCTGGGAACTTGGGGTCTGGGCTGAGGAGGGACCCAGAGCTCAGCAGGCAGGAGCAGGACACTGACCACACTTCCCTACATGTCCTGTGCACATCCCCACCCCCACCCCCAGCACTGAAACTGGAATGGGACTGAGACCCATACAAGCCATAGAGATTGTTCAGTCCCAACCTCTCATTCTCGAAAGGTAAACTGGTAAACCGAGCCCATAGAAGTCACATAATAGTGTCAAGAATGGATCGGGGACTAGAATCTCCTTTCTCTGATGCCACTTTGTGAACCCTCCAGAGTCCTGAGTACTTCATACTGAACTTGGTGACTATGTATAGCTTCTCTGAACCATGTCCTTTGCTGCAGATGCAGCCCAGAGCATTCCTGGTCTTCCTAGGACCAGCTCTGTAACTAGTCTGCCTCCTCTCTGACCCTGAAGACTTTCTCACTTCATTGAATGCTTCTGGGGGTGGCCTTCCCTTGGTCCTGAGGCCCTGTCACTGTCTCTCCAAGGCCCTCTGACTATTCTGTACTCACATGGGGCGAGCAACCTTTTCCTTTTGTCACAGAACAGATTTCTTAAGACAGCTCTCTATCCTGAAGTCAGAGTCCTCTAGGCCTGGAGGAAGAGCCTGTGGCAGGTCTGCTGTTGGGAAAGGTGTAATATTATCTCTGACTTTCACTCTCCTTTCTTCCCCAGGCTGCTGCTCCTGCTGCCCTGTGGGCTGTGCTAAGTGTGCCCAGGGCTGTGTCTGCAAAGGGGCCTCGGACAAGTGCAGCTGCTGCGCCTGATGTCGGGGAGAGCCTGTCCTAGTTGTCAATAGAGCAACCATGACAAATTTATATATTTTTTCATACAACCTGACCTGGTGCTACATTTCCTTTTTCTATGAGACATGTGATTTCTAGTAAAGTTGTTGACTTTATTCTGGCTCTGTCTTCCTTTGTTTATCTTGGACAAAGAGACTTCATGCCTACAAGGACTGGGGTTGGGGGTAGGGAATGGACCAGAAGTGCAGAGATCTGGGCTCTGGACCAAATATTAGCCCCTAACACACTGAGGTTCTTAGCAGGTCAGGCTACCTCTCAGAGCTTCAGTTTCTCAGTTCAAAAGGAAAACGTTGTCCATATGACACAATGACATCAGGCAGGTACTGGTTCCCCTCTATTCTCATTGTGAGAATTGATGGCTCAGAAACTTCAGTTTTTATTAAATTCTGTGGGGATTTGTGACAACCTCAGTCCTCAGTGATGTGAATCTTCAAAAGTACTCACAGGGGATGCTATTTAACGCTCCTCTTGTTTGATTTCCATGTTTTAGCTTGCTTCTAAAACACTAAAATGACCTGTTTTTATTTTCTACCACACTTTTATTTTGAAAAATAAAAAATGAATTACTAAAAAATTGTTAAAATCTACAGTATGTAAAACCTACTTTGGATTCAACACATAATAAGCAACATTAATATATGAAGATGATAACTTTTAAAAGTTTGTGATTTTTATATGTTCATTGAAGAGGTTCATGAGCCCTAGAAACACTTTACAAATGCCCCACTGTGTGAGCAAACACACCTGAGATGCTGGGCTTGGCATCCCCAGAGGGAATATCAGTCTTGGCTTGGCCAGTTCCAGTGACAAGACAGCTGTTTTTCCTGAGAGCTCCCTGTGCTGACCTGGCTCTGAAACTTTGAAAAATTCCTCCCTAAGTCAGGCTGAAATCCACCCTTCCTTGAAATTTAGCCCTTTGTACTGGAAACCCACAAACTAACTTAAATTTAGAGGGAATTTCCCATCTTTTTCCCAGCAAAAGCAAGTGTACCTGATACTTGGTACCAGATAGAGGACTTCATGTCTTCCTCGGCATGTGATGGCTATTCTGCAGTTTGAAGGGCCCTGTGGTGTTTATCAGGGAGCAGTGTGTGCTGCCATGCGTTCGTGCTAAGTTGCTTCAGTCCTGTCCGACTCTGCCATCCGATGGACTAGCCTGCCAGGCTCCCATGTGCTGAGTGAATGGTAATCCATTCCAGGTGTCCCACCCCCTAGCGGTCGCTGGAGGGAATTACTATTTGATGTTCAAGAGAAAGGGGAGTCTTGTGATTCAGAATTCAGGATGTAGGTTGCCTACATGTGCCCAGTGTGAAGAGCCAGCCTGTGCTGAGTGCATGGGTATGGGGGTGGTCAGGCATCCTTGCTAACAGTCACTTTGCCACTTCCTGACAGAGGCAAGTTATTGATACTCTGGGATTCCATTTCCTCCTTCCTATAAAAAAGATAAAAGGACTTCCCTGGTGGTTCAGGGGTAAAGAATCCACCTGCCAATCCAGAAGACACAGGTTGGATCATTGATCCAGGAAGATCCCACATACCATGGAGCATCTAAGCCTCCTGACTAGCTGTGTGCCACAACTGATGAGCCTGCGCGCTAGAGCCTGTGCTCCCCAACGAGGAGTCCCTGCAATAAGAAGTCCACGAACTGCAACTAGAGAAAGCCCGAGCACAGCAAGGAAGACCCAGCACAGCCAAATGTAAATAAATAATCAATTTAAAAGATGCTATTTCAATGTGGGGGAATAAGTGAGACAGTGGCTTGGTTCCAAGCACAGGCTTTGTGAACCGTGTCCATTATGATCTCTATACCCACACTGACATTCATCCAGTTCCCAATAAGCGCCTGGAGAAAGCCTCATTGGTTTGCAACCATGCTCAGGGTGAGGCCACAGGCGGATAGGAGCCTTGCTTATCCAGTGCCCCTAGGGCCTTTGCATGTCCTGCAGTAAGCCCCACAGTCACTGTACCACCATTTGAGCAAACTCAGTGAACCTGCAAGGTCTGGAGTGACTGCTAGTTACAAAGAGGTAAAAGAACTTGCCTAAAGTCACACAGTCCCTAGTCAGAAGACTGAACCTAAACTACTGTCTCACCTCCTGGCCATGCCATGCTGTGTTGATGATGATGCCACTGGATGCTGACCCTGCCTCTCCTTATTCAGAGCTGCAACGGTGCTCAGAGATGGTCCAGTTGTGCTCCTGGCTGGAGAGATGGGAGGATGAAGCCAGAGAGCTCACCGAGTATGCAGAGGGTTCTGACTGCCACCTCAGGGCTTCCCCCGAGGTGTTCAGTGTCCTCACCTGTCCTGGGATGGCATGGTGCCTGGTGCAGGGTGAGGAGAGGAGGCTGCAGTCAGCCTGCAAGAGGGTCAGTCCAACCTGTGTCACTTAGTGTCATGTAACCGCTCTGGGCCTCAGTCTCCTCTGCTCTAAAGGGCAAGATAATAGTGTCTGGCTCTCGGGATGAAAGAATGTAATACATAGGTAGACTGTCAAAATATGGTTGGCACTTAGTGAGTATCTATAATATCAGCTATTTATTTATTATGAGTAGTAGTAGTATAAGAGCCATTTTTCTCCTTCCAGAGAATCAAGCAAGGACAGGAGGCTTAGCTCTGGGTTCTGTGTCATCCTCATCAACGCTGTGAGCATGTGACCAGTTCCCCTGAGAGGGTTACCCTCCATTCAGGAAAAGAGGCATTGACCCTAGAGACAGAAGGCCATGAACAAGGCAGTCTGGGTCCTCCTAACAGATACAGAAGGATCCTGCCCTTTCTGCTGTCACCTGCCTCAGGGTTTCCTTACCATTTTCTTTTCAATGATTCATATTTTCTTGGGTATATCATATGAAATAGAGTTATATGAAAATTTCATTATATGAAAAATGACCACTACTGAAAAGGAGAGTAAGGCCATAGCCAGAAAATCATATATACATTCCCACACGCTGGGAAAATCATATATACATTCCTTTCCTTTCTCATGTATCACTCCCACGATTGAGCCTTACGCAGTGGGAAGTGCTGAACACAGTTCTGGCTCAGAGGGAGGCTTTCTCACTGACTTTCTCCTTCAGTTGGGAAGTGACACAAAACCAGAAGGGAATAACTCCCCAGCACTGTGAGCCTGCCTGAGTAGCCTCCTTGTAGAGTGTGCAGTTATGCCTTTGAGAAAGGCAGTCGTAACTAGCATTTCCCTCAGGGTTCCTGTGAGAATTCAAAGAGCAAAAGTAATTAACAAGGCTTGGCACAGTCTCCAAGGTGTGTAATTACCAGGAAATTGTCAGCAATACTGATAGGGTAATACCCACTGGTCTTTCCTACTGAATGCCACGTCTGCCTATCTCCGGGGGGGCGGGGGTGCAGGGGACATCCTCTGATTAGGGAACCTCCATCCTGGAGTGCAGGGGCCCC